>NW_027444542.1:0-21329 GCF_048569485.1 Anomaloglossus baeobatrachus | reverse complement strand
AAGTCTTCCTTCCGGCTGTAACGGCCAAAACCCGGTTCTTCTTGAGCTCGCGGTGACTCTTCACTTATCCCAGAAGGCACTGGGAATATGCAAATTATCCTCGCAAGACTCCTTCCCTGGCTTTCAGAAGTCTTCCTTCCGGCAGTAACGGCCAAAACCCGGTTCTCCTTGAGCTCGCGGTGACTCTTCACTTATCCCAGGAGGCACTGGGAATATGCAAATTATCCTCGCAAGACTCCTTCCCTGGCTTTCAGAAGTCTTCCTTCCGGCAGTAACGGCCAAAACCCGGTTCTCCTTGAGCTCGCGGTGACTCTTCACTTATCCCAGAAGGCACTGGGAATATGCAAATTATCCTCGCAAGACTCCTTCCCTGGCTTTCAGAAGTCTTCCTTCCGGCAGTAACGGCCAAAACCCGGTTCTCCTTGAGCTCGCGGTGACTCTTCACTTATCCCAGAAGGCACTGGGAATATGCAAATTATCCTCGCAAGTCTCCTTCCCTGGCTTTCAGAAGTCTTCCTTCCGGCAGTAACGGCCAAAACCCGGTTCTCCTTGAGCTCGCGGTGACTCTTCACTTATCCCAGGAGGCACTGGGAATATGCAAATTATCCTCGCAAGACTCCTTCCCTGGCTTTCAGAAGTCTTCCTTCCGGCTGTAACGGCCAAAACCCGGTTCTCCTTGAGCTCGCGGTGACTCTTCACTTATCCCAGAAGGCACTGGGAATATGCAAATTATCCTCGCAAGACTCCTTCCCTGGCTTTCAGAAGTCTTCCTTCCGGCTGTAACGGCCAAAACCCGGTTCTCCTTGAGCTCGCGGTGACTCTTCACTTATCCCAGAAGGCACTGGGAATATGCAAATTATCCTCGCAAGACTCCTTCCCTGGCTTTCAGAAGTCTTCCTTCCGGCAGTAACGGCCAAAACCCGGTTCTCCTTGAGCTCGCGGTGACTCTTCACTTATCCCAGAAGGCACTGGGAATATGCAAATTATCCTCGCAAGACTCCTTCCCTGGCTTTCAGAAGTCTTCCTTCCGGCAGTAACGGCCAAAACCCGGTTCTCCTTGAGCTCGCGGTGACTCTTCACTTATCCCAGAAGGCACTGGGAATATGCAACTTATTCTCGCAAGACTCCTTCCCTGGCTTTCAGAAGTCTTCCTTCCGGCTGTAACGGCCAAAACCCGGTTCTCCTTGAGCTCGCGGTGACTCTTCACTTATCCCAGAAGGCACTGGGAATATGCAAATTATCCTCGCAAGACTCCTTCCCTGGCTTTCAGAAGTCTTCCTTCCGGCTGTAACGGCCAAAACCCGGTTCTTCTTGAGCTCGCGGTGACTCTTCACTTATCCCAGAAGGCACTGGGAATATGCAAATTATTCTCGCAAGACTCCTTCCCTGGCTTTCAGAAGTCTTCCTTCCGGCTGTAACGGCCAAAACCCGGTTCTTCTTGAGCTCGCGGTGACTCTTCACTTATCCCAGAAGGCACTGGGAATATGCAAATTATCCTCGCAAGACTCCTTCCCTGGCTTTCAGAAGTCTTCCTTCCGGCAGTAACGGCCAAAACCCGGTTCTCCTTGAGCTCGCGGTGACTCTTCACTTATCCCAGGAGGCACTGGGAATATGCAAATTATCCTCGCAAGACTCCTTCCCTGGCTTTCAGAAGTCTTCCTTCCGGCAGTAACGGCCAAAACCCGGTTCTCCTTGAGCTCGCGGTGACTCTTCACTTATCCCAGAAGGCACTGGGAATATGCAAATTATCCTCGCAAGACTCCTTCCCTGGCTTTCAGAAGTCTTCCTTCCGGCAGTAACGGCCAAAACCCGGTTCTCCTTGAGCTCGCGGTGACTCTTCACTTATCCCAGAAGGCACTGGGAATATGCAAATTATCCTCGCAAGTCTCCTTCCCTGGCTTTCAGAAGTCTTCCTTCCGGCAGTAACGGCCAAAACCCGGTTCTCCTTGAGCTCGCGGTGACTCTTCACTTATCCCAGGAGGCACTGGGAATATGCAAATTATCCTCGCAAGACTCCTTCCCTGGCTTTCAGAAGTCTTCCTTCCGGCTGTAACGGCCAAAACCCGGTTCTCCTTGAGCTCGCGGTGACTCTTCACTTATCCCAGAAGGCACTGGGAATATGCAAATTATCCTCGCAAGACTCCTTCCCTGGCTTTCAGAAGTCTTCCTTCCGGCAGTAACGGCCAAAACCCGGTTCTCCTTGAGCTCGCGGTGACTCTTCACTTATCCCAGAAGGCACTGGGAATATGCAAATTATCCTCGCAAGACTCCTTCCCTGGCTTTCAGAAGTCTTCCTTCCGGCTGTAACGGCCAAAACCCGGTTCTCCTTGAGCTCGCGGTGACTCTTCACTTATCCCAGAAGGCACTGGGAATATGCAAATTATACTCGCAAGACTCCTTCCCTGGCTTTCAGAAGTCTTCCTTCCGGCAGTAACGGCCAAAACCCGGTTCTCCTTGAGCTCGCGGTGACTCTTCACTTATCCCAGAAGGCACTGGGAATATGCAAATTATCCTCGCAAGACTCCTTCCCTGGCTTTCAGAAGTCTTCCTTCCGGCAGTAACGGCCAAAACCCGGTTCTCCTTGAGCTCGCGGTGACTCTTCACTTATCCCAGAAGGCACTGGGAATATGCAAATTATCCTCGCAAGACTCCTTCCCTGGCTTTCAGAAGTCTTCCTTCCGGCAGTAACGGCCAAAACCCGGTTCTCCTTGAGCTCGCGGTGACTCTTCACTTATCCCAGAAGGCACTGGGAATATGCAAATTATCCTCGCAAGACTCCTTCCCTGGCTTTCAGAAGTCTTCCTTCCGGCAGTAACGGCCAAAACCCGGTTCTCCTTGAGCTCGCGGTGACTCTTCACTTATCCCAGAAGGCACTGGGAATAT
The DNA here is from genome assembly GCF_048569485.1 of Anomaloglossus baeobatrachus. Lineage (NCBI taxonomy): Eukaryota > Metazoa > Chordata > Amphibia > Anura > Aromobatidae > Anomaloglossus > Anomaloglossus baeobatrachus. The sequence continues at coordinate 18,446 of NW_027444542.1, read as the reverse complement.
GCAAATTATCCTAGCAAGACTCCTTCCCTGGCTTTCAGAAGTCTTCCTTCCGGCTGTAACGGCCAAAACCCGGTTCTCCTTGAGCTCGCGGTGACTCTTCACTTATCCCAGAAGGCACTGGGAATATGCAAATTATCCTCACAAGACTCCTTCCCTGGCTTTCAGAAGTCTTCCTTCCGGCAGTAACGGCCAAAACCCGGTTCTCCTTGAGCTCGCGGTGACTCTTCACTTATACCAGAAGGCACTGGGAATATGCAAATTATCCTCGCAAGACTCCTTCCCTGGCTTTCAGAAGTCTTCCTTCCGGCAGTAACGGCCAAAACCCGGTTCTCCTTGAGCTCGCGGTGACTCTTCACTTATCCCAGAAGGCACTGGGAATATGCAAATTATCCTCGCAAGACTCCTTCCCTGGCTTTCAGAAGTCTTCCTTCCGGCAGTAACGGCCAAAACCCGGTTCTTCTTGAGCTCGCGGTGACTCTTCACTTATCCCAGAAGGCACTGGGAATATGCAAATTATCCTCGCAAGACTCCTTCCCTGGCTTTCAGAAGTCTTCCTTCCGGCTGTAACGGCCAAAACCCGGTTCTCCTTGAGCTCGCGGTGACTCTTCACTTATCCCAGAAGGCACTGGGAATATGCAAATTATCCTCGCAAGACTCCTTCCCTGGCTTTCAGAAGTCTTCCTTCCGGCAGTAACGGCCAAAACCCGGTTCTCCTTGAGCTCGCGGTGACTCTTCACTTATCCCAGAAGGCACTGGGAATATGCAAATTATCCTCGCAAGACTCCTTCCCTGGCTTTCAGAAGTCTTCCTTCCGGCAGTAACGGCCAAAACCCGGTTCTCCTTGAGCTCGCGGTGACTCTTCACTTATCCCAGGAGGCACTGGGAATATGCAAATTATCCTAGCAAGACTCCTTCCCTGGCATTCAGAAGTCTTCCTTCCGGCTGTAACGGCCAAAACCCGGTTCTCCTTGAGCTCGCGGTGACTCTTCACTTATCCCAGAAGGCACTGGGAATATGCAAATTATCCTCGCAAGACTCCTTCCCTGGCTTTCAGAAGTCTTCCTTCCGGCAGTAACGGCCAAAACCCGGTTCTCCTTGAGCTCGCGGTGACTCTTCACTTATCCCAGAAGGCACTGGGAATATGCAAATTATCCTCACAAGACTCCTTCCATGGCTTTCAGAAGTCTTCCTTCCGGCAGTAACGGCCAAAACCCGGTTCTCCTTGAGCTCGCGGTGACTCTTCACTTATCCCAGAAGGCACTGGGAATATGCAAATTATCCTCGCAAGACTCCTTCCCTGGCTTTCAGAAGTCTTCCTTCCGTCTGTAACGGCCAAAACCCGGTTCTTCTTGAGCTCGCGGTGACTCTTCACTTATCCCAGAAGGCACTGGGAATATGCAAATTATCCTCGCAAGCCTCCTTCCCTGGCTTTCAGAAGTCTTCCTTCCGGCTGTAACGGCCAAAACCCGGTTCTCCTTGAGCTCGCGGTGACTCTTCACTTATCCCAGAAGGCACTGGGAATATGCAAATTATCCTCGCAAGACTCCTTCCCTGGCTTTCAGAAGTCTTCCTTCCGGCAGTAACGGCCAAAACCCGGTTCTCCTTGAGCTCGCGGTGACTCTTCACTTATCCCAGAAGGCACTGGGAATATGCAAATTATCCTCGCAAGACTCCTTCCCTGGCTTTCAGAAGTCTTCCTTCCGGCAGTAACGGCCAAAACCCGGTTCTCCTTGAGCTCGCGGTGACTCTTCACTTATCCCAGGAGGCACTGGGAATATGCAAATTATCCTAGCAAGACTCCTTCCCTGGCATTCAGAAGTCTTCCTTCCGGCTGTAACGGCCAAAACCCGGTTCTCCTTGAGCTCGCGGTGACTCTTCACTTATCCCAGAAGGCACTGGGAATATGCAAATTATCCTCGCAAGACTCCTTCCCTGGCTTTCAGAAGTCTTCCTTCCGACAGTAACGGCCAAAACTCGGTTCTCCTTGAGCTCGCGGTGACTCTTCACTTATCCCAGAAGGCACTGGGAATATGCAAATTATCCTCGCAAGACTCCTTCCCTGGCTTTCAGAAGTCTTCCTTCCGACAGTAACGGCCAAAACCCGGTTCTCCTTGAGCTCGCGGTGACTCTTCACTTATCCCAGAAGGCACTGGGAATATGCAAATTATCCTCGCAAGTCTCCTTCCCTGGCTTTCAGAAGTCTTCCTTCCGGCAGTAACGGCCAAAACCCGGTTCTCCTTGAGCTCGCGGTGACTCTTCACTTATCCCAGAAGGCACTAGGAATATGCAAATTATCCTCGCAAGTCTCCTTCCCTGGCTTTCAGAAGTCTTCCTTCCGGCAGTAACGGCCAAAACCCGGTTCTCCTTGAGCTCGCGGTGACTCTTCACTTATCCCAGGAGGCACTGGGAATATGCAAATTATCCTCGCAAGACTCCTTCCCTGGCTTTCAGAAGTCTTCCTTCCGGCTGTAACGGCCAAAACCCGGTTCTCCTTGAGCTCGCGGTGACTCTTCACTTATCCCAGAAGGCACTGGGAATATGCAAATTATCCTCGCAAGACTCCTTCCCTGGCTTTCAGAAGTCTTCCTTCCGGCAGTAATAGCCAAAACCCGGTTCTCCTTGTGCTCGCGGTGACTCTTCACTTATCCCAGGAGGCACTGGGAATATGCAAATTATCCTCGCAAGACTCCTTCCCTGGCTTTCAGAAGTCTTCCTTCCGGCTGTAACGGCCAAAACCCGGTTCTCCTTGAGCTCGCGGTGACTCTTCACCTATCCCAGAAGGCACTGGGAATATGCAAATTATCCTCGCAAGACTCCTTCCCTGGCTTTCAGAAGTCTTCCTTCCGGCAGTAACGGCCAAAACCCGGTTCTCCTTGAGCTCGCGGTGACTCTTCACTTATCCCAGAAGGCACTGGGAATATGCAAATTATCCTCGCAAGACTCCTTCCCTGGCTTTCAGAAGTCTTCCTTCCGGCTGTAACGGCCAAAACCCGGTTCTCCTTGAGCTCGCGGTGACTCTTCACTTATCCCAGAAGGCACTGGGAATATGCAAATTATACTCGCAAGACTCCTTCCCTGGCTTTCAGAAGTCTTCCTTCCGGCAGTAACGGCCAAAACCCGGTTCTCCTTGAGCTCGCGGTGACTCTTCACTTATCCCAGAAGGCACTGGGAATATGCAAATTATCCTCGCAAGACTCCTTCCCTGGCTTTCAGAAGTCTTCCTTCCGGCAGTAACGGCCAAAACCCGGTTCTCCTTGAGCTCGCGGTGACTCTTCACTTATCCCAGAAGGCACTGGGAATATGCAAATTATCCTCGCAAGACTCCTTCCCTGGCTTTCAGAAGTCTTCCTTCCGGCAGTAACGGCCAAAACCCGGTTCTCCTTGAGCTCGCGGTGACTCTTCACTTATCCCAGAAGGCACTGGGAATATGCAAATTATCCTCGCAAGACTCCTTCCCTGGCTTTCAGAAGTCTTCCTTCCGGCAGTAACGGCCAAAACCCGGTTCTCCTTGAGCTCGCGGTGACTCTTCACTTATCCCAGAAGGCACTGGGAATATGCAAATTATCCTAGCAAGACTCCTTCCCTGGCTTTCAGAAGTCTTCCTTCCGGCTGTAACGGCCAAAACCCGGTTCTCCTTGAGCTCGCGGTGACTCTTCACTTATCCCAGAAGGCACTGGGAATATGCAAATTATCCTCACAAGACTCCTTCCCTGGCTTTCAGAAGTCTTCCTTCCGGCAGTAACGGCCAAAACCCGGTTCTCCTTGAGCTCGCGGTGACTCTTCACTTATCCCAGAAGGCACTGGGAATATGCAAATTATCCTCGCAAGACTCCTTCCCTGGCTTTCAGAAGTCTTCCTTCCGGCAGTAACGGCCAAAACCCGGTTCTCCTTGAGCTCGCGGTGACTCTTCACTTATCCCAGAAGGCACTGGGAATATGCAAATTATCCTCGCAAGACTCCTTCCCTGGCTTTCAGAAGTCTTCCTTCCGGCTGTAACGGCCAAAACCCGGTTCTCCTTGAGCTCGCGGTGACTCTTCACTTATCCCAGAAGGCACTGGGAATATGCAAATTATCCTCGCAAGACTCCTTCCCTGGCTTTCAGAAGTCTTCCTTTTGTCTGTAACGGCCAAAACCCGGTTCTTCTTGAGCTCGCGGTGACTCTTCACTTATCCCAGAAGGCACTGGGAATATGCAAATTATCCTCGCAAGACTCCTTCCCTGGCTTTCAGAAGTCTTCCTTCCGGCTGTAACGGCCAAAACCCGGTTCTCCTTGAGCTCGCGGTGACTCTTCACTTATCCCAGAAGGCACTGGGAATATGCAAATTATCCTCGCAAGACTCCTTCCCTGGCTTTCAGAAGTCTTCCTTCCGGCAGTAACGGCCAAAACCCGGTTCTCCTTGAGCTCGCGGTGACTCTTCACTTATCCCAGAAGGCACTGGGAATATGCAAATTATCCTCGCAAGACTCCTTCCCTGGCTTTCAGAAGTCTTCCTTCCGGCAGTAACGGCCAAAACCCGGTTCTCCTTGAGCTCGCGGTGACTCTTCACTTATCCCAGGAGGCACTGGGAATATGCAAATTATCCTAGCAAGACTCCTTCCCTGGCATTCAGAAGTCTTCCTTCCGGCTGTAACGGCCAAAACCCGGTTCTCCTTGAGCTCGCGGTGACTCTTCACTTATCCCAGAAGGCACTGGGAATATGCAAATTATCCTCGCAAGACTCCTTCCCTGGCTTTCAGAAGTCTTCCTTCCGGCAGTAACGGCCAAAACCCGGTTCTCCTTGAGCTCGCGGTGACTCTTCACTTATCCCAGAAGGCACTGGGAATATGCAAATTATCCTCGCAAGACTCCTTCCCTGGCTTTCAGAAGTCTTCCTTCCGGCAGTAACTGCCAAAACCCGGTTCTCCTTGAGCTCGCGGTGACTCTTCACTTATCCCAGAAGGCACTGGGAATATGCAAATTATCCTCGCAAGACTCCTTCCCTGGCTTTCAGAAGTCTTCCTTCCGGCAGTAACGGCCAAAACCCGGTTCTCCTTGAGCTCGCGGTGACTCTTCACTTATCCCAGAAGGCACTGGGAATATGCAAATTATCCTAGCAAGACTCCTTCCCTGGCTTTCAGAAGTCTTCCTTTCCGGCTGTAACGGCCAAAACCCGGTTCTCCTTGAGCTCGCGGTGACTCTTCACTTATCCCAGAAGGCACTGGGAATATGCAAATTATCCTCACAAGACTCCTTCCCTGGCTTTCAGAAGTCTTCCTTCCGGCAGTAACGGCCAAAACCCGGTTCTCCTTGAGCTCGCGGTGACTCTTCACTTATCCCAGAAGGCACTGGGAATATGCAAATTATCCTCGCAAGACTCCTTCCCTGGCTTTCAGAAGTCTTCCTTCCGTCTGTAACGGCCAAAACCCGGTTCTTCTTGAGCTCGCGGTGACTCTTCACTTATCCCAGAAGGCACTGGGAATATGCAAATTATCCTCGCAAGACTCCTTCCCTGGCTTTCAGAAGTCTTCCTTCCGGCTGTAACGGCCAAAACCCGGTTCTCCTTGAGCTCGCGGTGACTCTTCACTTATCCCAGAAGGCACTGGGAATATGCAAATTATCCTCGCAAGACTCCTTCCCTGGCTTTCAGAAGTCTTCCTTCCGGCAGTAACGGCCAAAACCCGGTTCTCCTTGAGCTCGCGGTGACTCTTCACTTATCCCAGAAGGCACTGGGAATATGCAAATTATCCTCGCAAGACTCCTTCCCTGGCTTTCAGAAGTCTTCCTTCCGGCAGTAACGGCCAAAACCCGGTTCTCCTTGAGCTCGCGGTGACTCTTCACTTATCCCAGGAGGCACTGGGAATATGCAAATTATCCTAGCAAGACTCCTTCCCTGGCATTCAGAAGTCTTCCTTCCGGCTGTAACGGCCAAAACCCGGTTCTCCTTGAGCTCGCGGTGACTCTTCACTTATCCCAGAAGGCACTGGGAATATGCAAATTATCCTCGCAAGACTCCTTCCCTGGCTTTCAGAAGTCTTCCTTCCGGCAGTAACGGCCAAAACCCGGTTCTCCTTGAGCTCGCGGTGACTCTTCACTTATCCCAGAAGGCACTGGGAATATGCAAATTATCCTCGCAAGACTCCTTCCCTGGCTTTCAGAAGTCTTCCTTCCGGCAGTAACGGCCAAAACCCGGTTCTCCTTGAGCTCGCGGTGACTCTTCACTTATCCCAGAAGGCACTGGGAATATGCAAATTATCCTAGCAAGACTCCTTCCCTGGCTTTCAGAAGTCTTCCTTCCGGCTGTAACGGCCAAAACCCGGTTCTCCTTGAGCTCGCTGTGACTCTTCACTTATCCCAGAAGGCACTGGGAATATGCAAATTATCCTCACAAGACTCCTTCCCTGGCTTTCAGAAGTCTTCCTTCCGGCTGTAAAGGCCAAAACCCGGTTCTCCTTAAGCTCGCGGTGACTCTTCACTTATCCCAGAAGGCACTGGGAATATGCAAATTATCCTCGCAAGACTCCTTCCCTGGCTTTCAGAAGTCTTCCTTCCGGCAGTAACGGCCAAAACCCGGTTCTCCTTGAGCTCGCGGTGACTCTTCACTTATCCCAGAAGGCACTGGGAATATGCAAATTATCCTCGCAAGACTCCTTCCCTGGCTTTCAGAAGTCTTCCTTCCGGCAGTAACGGCCAAAACCCGGTTCTCCTTGAGCTCGCGGTGACTCTTCACTTATCCCAGAAGGCACTGGGAATATGCAAATTATCCTCGCAAGACTCCTTCCCTGGCTTTCAGAAGTCTTCCTTCCGGCAGTAACGGCCAAAACCCGGTTCTCCTTGAGCTCGCGGTGACTCTTCACTTATCCCAGAAGGCACTGGGAATATGCAAATTATCCTCGCAAGACTCCTTCCCTGGCTTTCAGAAGTCTTCCTTCCGGCTATAACGGCCAAAACCCGGTTCTGCTTGAGCTCGCGGTGACTCTTCACTTATCCCAGAAGGCACTGGGAATATGCAAATTATCCTCGCAAGACTCCTTCCCTGGCTTTCAGAAGTCTTCCTTCCGGCTGTAACGGCCAAAACCCGGTTCTCCTTGAGCTCGCGGTGACTCTTCACTTATCCCAGAAGGCACTGGGAATATGCAAATTATCCTCGCAAGACTCCTTCCCTGGCTTTCAGAAGTCTTCCTTCCGGCAGTAACGGCCAAAACCCGGTTCTCCTTGAGCTCGCGGTGACTCTTCACTTATCCCAGGAGGCACTGGAAATATGCAAATTATCCTAGCAAGACTCCTTCCCTGGCTTTCAGAAGTCTTCCTTCCGGCTGTAACGGCCAAAACCCGGTTCTCCTTGAGCTCGCGGTGACTCTTCACTTATCCCAGAAGGCACTGGGAATATGCAAATTATCCTCGCAAGACTCCTTCCCTGGCTTTCAGAAGTCTTCCTTCCGGCTGTAACGGCCAAAACCCGGTTCTCCTTAAGCTCGCGGTGACTCTTCACTTATCCCAGAAGGCACTGGGAATATGCAAATTATCCTCGCAAGACTCCTTCCCTGGCTTTCAGAAGTCTTCCTTCCGGCAGTAACGGCCAAAACCCGGTTCTCCTTGAGCTCGCGGTGACTCTTCACTTATCCCAGAAGGCACTGGGAATATGCAAATTATCCTCGCAAGACTCCTTCCCTGGCTTTCAGAAGTCTTCCTTCCGGCAGTAACGGCCAAAACCCGGTTCTCCTTGAGCTCGCGGTGACTCTTCACTTATCCCAGGAGGCACTGGGAATATGCAAATTATCCTCGCAAGACTCCTTCCCTGGCTTTCAGAAGTCTTCTTTCCGGCAGTAACGGCCAAAACCCGGTTCTCCTTGAGCTCGCGGTGACTCTTCACTTATCACAGAAGGCACTGGGAATATGCAAATTATCCTCACAAGACTCCTTCCCTGGCTTTCAGAAGTCTTCCTTCCGGCAGTAACGGCCAAAACCCGGTTCTCCTTGAGCTCGCGGTGACTCTTCACTTATCCCAGGAGGCACTGGGAATATGCAAATTATCCTCGCAAGACTCCTTCCCTGGCTTTCAGAAGTCTTCCTTCCGGCTATAACGGCCAAAACCCGGTTCTCCTTGAGCTCGTGGTGACTCTTCACTTATCCCAGAAGGCACTGGGAATATGCAAATTATCCTCACAAGACTCCTTCCCTGGCTTGATAGGTGGGAGTGTGCTGGGGTGGGCGAGGGTTTGTGAGCTTGAAGGAGAGGATGTTGTGGTCAGAGAGGGGAAGAGGTGAGTTGTCAAAGTGAGAGATTGAGCAGAAGCGGAAAAAGACCAGGTCAAGGGTGTTACCATCTTCATGTGTCTCAGAGGATGAGAGCTGTGAGAGGCCAAGGGAGCTGGTGAGAGATAGAAGCTGTGATGCAGATGGGGAGGAGGGGCTGTTCATGGGGATGTTGAAGTCTCCTAGGATAAGGGTTGGTAACTCTGAGGACATGAAGTGCGGCAGCCAGGCTGAAAAGTGGTCAAGAAACTGGGTGGGTGAGCCTGGTGGACGGTATATGACAGCTACTCTGAGGGAAAGGGGATGGAAGAGCCTGATGGTGTGGTCCTCAAAGGATGGGAATGAGAGTGATGGAGCTGGGGGGATGACCTGGAAAGTACATTGTGGGGACAGGAGTAATCCCACTCCACCACCATGTCTGTTTCCAGGTCTTGGTGAATGGGAAAAGTGTAAACCACCGTGAGAGATGGCAGCAGGGGACGCAGTGTCAGAATCCTGAATCCAGATATTAGTGAGGGCTAGAAGGTTAAGAGAGTTATTGAGAAAGAGATTGTGGATGTAAGGAAGCTTGTTACATACAGACCGTGGATTCCAGAGAGCACAGTTAAAAGAGGGAAGTGAGGGTGTACAAGTAATGTTAATGAGGTTAGCAGGGTTTCTATGGGAGGTGGGGGGAGGGGTAAAGTTAGCATGGGGTGGCCCGGGATTGGGAGAGATATCACCTGAAAGAAGTAGGAGTAGGAGATTCTTTTTGGACTTGTGGCATGGCTTTTTGTGTGATACCCTGGAGCATGAAGGATTGAGGTTATTCAGATAGGTGAAAAGAGCCTGGGAGCCGTACATAGGAGAAGGGAGGAGAGAGGGGCTGATGTGGATAAGTGGGGATGGAGGGTGGATAGGGCAGTGAAAGTGGACAGTAAAGGCACATAGGATGATAGAGATGGAAATAATAGTCATGGTGGAAACTGAGTATCAAAAGATTGGTTTACCTGACTCCTGTCCTGACTAACTGCCATTGAAATAACTGCCCAGCAGTTAGCAACATTGGCACTTTGCAAAAGTTGGCACACGCATGCAGGCACCCCTCATGCAGATGAAGATAGAAGACATACAAGACCACTGATATTCTCCCTCGATCCAGGGCTCCATGCAAGATCTCACCCCATGGGGTCAAAATGATCACAAGAACGGTGAGCAAAAATCCCAGAACCAAACGGGGGACCTAGTGAATGACCTGCATAGAGCTGGGATCACCGTAACAAAGGCTACATCAGTAACACACTACGCCACCAGGGACTCAGATCCTGCAGTGCCAGATGTGTTCCCCTGCTTAAGCCAGAAAATGTCCAGGTCCATCTGAACCTTGCTAGAGCATTTGGATTATCCAGAAGAGTATTGGGAGAATGTCATATGGTCTGATGAAACCAAAGTAGAACTGTTTGGTAGAAACACATCTTGCCGTGTTTGGAGGAGACAGAATGCTGTGTTGCTTCCAAAGAACACCATACCTACTGTGAAGCAGGGTAGAGGTAACATCATGTTTTGGGGCTCTTTCTCTGCAAAGGGACCAGAATGACTGATCCGTGTACATGAAAGAATGAATGGGGTCATGTATCGTGAGATTTTGAGTGCAAACCTCCTTCCATCAGTAAGGGCGTTGAAGATAAAACGTGGCTAGGTCTTTCAGAATTATAATAATCTCAAGCACACTGCCCGAGCAACGAAGGAGTGGCTTCATAAGAAGCACATGAAGGTCCTGGAGTAGCCTAGCCAGTCTCCAGATCTCAACCACATAGAAAACCTTTGGAGGGAGTTGAAAGTCTGTGTTGCCTAGCGACAGGCCCAAAATATCACTGTTCTAGATGACATCTGCATGGAGGAATGGGCCAACATGCCACCAATAGTGTGTGCCAACCTTGTGAAGACTCACAGAAAACATTTGACCTCTGTCATTGCCAACAAAGGATATATACCAAAACATTGAGATAAATAAACCAGGATGGGGACACATATACCAGGATGGGCCCAGTAGGGGGACATATATGAAAGGAGGGTGACATGTATACCAGGAGCAGGACATATATACCAGTAGGATATTATACAGAGGGTATAAACAAACAAGAGCACTAGGAGTACTGGTGCAAAAATAGAAATTTATTTTTCAATCTTAATAAATAACAACACGTAGGAAAAAGGGCATTACAAGCACAAATTGTGGGAATATATTACCTGGGTCCCATGAACCACAGTAAATGGAGGGATAGTATACAGAGGGGCAGAATATGTGAGGGATATTATACAGAGGGGCAATGTGTGTAGGCGGATATTACACAGAGGGTCAGTGTCTGTGGGGGGATGTTATACGGAGGGGCAGTGTGTGTGAGGGGATGTGATATAGAGGGCAGTGTGTGGGGGCGATATTATATGTCACGGGGTCCTTCGCCGATATCACACAATCAACAGCGCGAGAGATGAGTGAAAAATCCAAAGAACCTTTATTCCAAGCAAAATCAGACGGTTCTTAAAATAATCCACCACACAGAGGGTAAAGTAGTCCAGCAATGGGATAAATTTCCCAGGGATCAGTCACAATCCTCCAGCAGTCCTTTTCCAGGGAAATCAGGGTTTCTCAACGGCTCTCTGGGAGCTGCCTGCCTGCCTGTAGGCACAGCTTCTCCTCCAGAGGATGAATTGTCCTGCTTGTCTCTTGTCCTTCCCAGCCTGACTGAATAATCTCCCAGGTAAGGCTGGTTTCACATCAGCGGTATTCTGCCGCACTGCCGGATCCGGCACAAATGCGGTAGAGTTCAATACGGTTCACTGGCATCACGGCAAGCTCCGGTCACAAGCTGTCACATTCTCCGGTCACATGACAACATATGACCGGAGCTTGCCGCGATGCCTGTGAACTGTATTGAACTGTACTGCGTTTGTGCAGCGTGGAAGAATACCGCTGATGTGAGAGCAGCCTAAGTAGAGAGTTTGGGTGGATCCCAGGCCCCCCTCCCCCAGACCTAGGGACAAAAGTCCAGCAGGGGGTGATTAACCTGCAAACAGGAAAATATACACAGAATGGACAAAGCACCACACCTAAAATATGAACCTACACAAAATTATACACAACCCCCCACATATTCCACCATCATAACCTCACACTTCTTCTTAATAAGTGAGTACGCCATGAGGTCTACACAGACCTCTGGCCACCTCATTTAAGTCCATGTTGCTCAGCTGCAGATAGTCCCTTGTACAGCAGTAGGGTTGGAAGGACAAGCTTCCCTTTGTATCCTCCTTCACTCAAACTGTGTTTCCTGCACCGATAAATCGGCATTGTAGGTCTCCCACATCATTGCCTAGGAGAATATCTGCAGGCAGGCCGCTCATCACCCCAACCACACATTGCTTGACCCCCACAGCCAAAATCCAGATCTACAGTCACTTTCGGGTTATTCCTCCTTTCTCCTGCAGCCAATTCTATAACAATCCCTGCTCCATGATGTATCGCCTCTGGCCGAACCACCTGGGGATCAGCTATTGTGAGAAATGCCCCGGAGTCACAAAATCCAATGACTCTCTGTCCATCCAGCAAGACCTCCTGTGTTTACTTTGATGTTAAGAGGAACTTGGAGCTGTGGCTCGTACCCCATAAACCGCTAGTGGCCGACCATAAGCGTCTGGGTCATTAGGAAAGTCAACTTGAAGGGGTGAGAAGTCTTCCCCCCTTGTATTTGGCTTTAGAGAATGAACAGGTCGATTTGGTGCATGGTCATTCCTCAATGTACCAGCAGGGCAAGTGTTTTGCAAAAGCCCAGGCTGCCACATCGATAACATTTGAACTGCATCGTACTCCTTCCAATGTGCATTCTGGAGAAGGCAGTAGAAACTGGGGACAAAGGCCGAAGCCCATACACTCCAACAGGGGCATTTATGGTGCAAGGGTCAGTGGTACACTCCAGTGGAGGTGGTCGAACCTCTTCCTCAGGCGGGATGGAATGCACAAAATGCACCGGATGAGGTGGAGGTGCGTGGGGGTCCCTCAAAGTCCTTGCGGGACAACTGGATTGCAGGTGCCCAGGTTGCCCGCACCCATAACATCTCTTCTCGGTAATTCCCTCAGGTTGTGGTCGGAACTGTTGGGGCCCAGGATTGTGAGCCGTGGATCTCATTGGTCTGTAGCTGGGTGGAGGGACAGAAATAAGCTGAGGGGGCCGAGGCGCAGGAGCAGGCGGTGGCTCATTGTCCAGAAGCCTCCTCCAATGTGGTCAGATAGTAAAGGCCTCATCAGCCAGTGTTGCAGCTCTAGCCAAGGTGTGTGGCGTGCGCTCTCTGTCCCATTCCCGTATTTCTGAGGGGCAATTTTAAAGAAAATGGTCTATGAGAAATACCTGTATAACATTTTCCACTTCCAGCCATCTCCGACATGCCTGGGACATCTTATGGGCATACATCCTAAACGTTTCCCCACCGTGGTGCATGGGAGGTCTTGGAACTGTGCCCTATATGAGTCTGGGGCGATAGCATGGTATTCCAGGATAGTCCGCTTTACAATGTTGTAATCCCGGTTCTGCTGTGAGTCAATTGTGCAATAAGCCTCCGCCAGGCTCCGTTCAGGAGTCCCACTAACAAACGCATCCAGCCAGAGTGGGACAAGTCCAGCTCAAAGTCCTTGAAGAACTTTCCCACATCTTTGGAAGTCTCATCAAATGGCTTGAAGTCCACTCGTGTCATCCGTACAGGCTCCCGGAGCGCTGGATTTACACTCCAATTCATATTATTCCCTCTGCCGTACTCCATTGCTTCTGGCCTCCGCTGACCTCGGTGACCAGCCTCCTCCTTATACTCCTGAGATACACCTGGGCCCATGACCACCATCTCTTCTTTGAACCACACCAACCACTGGCTTTTTGGGGCAGGGATCCCCGTCCCCAGTGCTTGTCTGTCAGACATCTGGGAGGAGGTGGACTGGCTCTCACCCACAAGTAGATCAATTAAGGCTTCTTTAGTCAGTCCCTGGTAGTTCAGGCCCAGATCTCTGGTTCTCTCCTGTAGACTGGATACAGTCCAGTTTCTGTACTCACTCTGTGGGTGGTTCTCCATTGGGCTGCGCTCTGCTGATCCAATTACTGCCAACAGTTATCACAGAGTGCTTCTCCGATGTCACACAATCAACAGAGTGAGACATGAGTGAAAAATCCAAAGAACCTTTATTCCAAGCAAAATCAGACTGTCCATAAAATAATCCACCACACAGAGGGTAAAGTAGTCCAGTAATGGGATAAATGTCCTGGGGATCAGTCACAATCCTCCAGCAGTCCTTTTATAGGGAAATGGGGGTTTCTCAACGACTCTCTAGGGTGCTGCCTCAAATGATGAATCTTCCTGCTTGTTTCTTGTACTTCCCAGCCTGACTAATAAACTCCCAGGTAAGCAGAGAGTTTGGGTGGATCCCAGGCTCCTATCCCAAGACCTAAGGAAAAAAGCACTGCAGGGGGGTTATAAACCTGCAAACAGTACAATGTACACAGAATGGACAGGGCAGCACACCTAAAACAGGAACCTACACAAAATTATACACCACCACCCCATATTCCACCATCACATACAGTGTGGGAGAGATATTATGAAGATGGTTGATGTAGAGGGTCTATTATGGAGAGGTGCGGTGTAGGGGGTGTATTATTAATTTTCTGATGGACAGATTTAATTTTCTGGAACAACTGAAAGGGTGCTAACACTTTTGGCCATGACTGTGTGTGTGAATATGTGTATGCGTGTGTGCATGTATGTATGTGTGTATATATATATAATATATATATATATATATATATATATATGCCGCACCCGCGTCAGCAGCCGGGCTTCTCGGATCCGAATCCACGGTGGCTCGAGGGGTCTCCGGACCCGGGGGTCGTGTGACCACTCAAATAAAGGGGGACTATGTACAGGGGATGGTGTGGAAAGTTCGTGACGCCACCCGTGGTGTGTGATAAGGGTAAAGTACCACTGCTGCGGCTGGGAGTACCCGGTGGTGATGGTGAGGGCAGCTAGGTGTTTAACCCCTCCACGGGTAGGGAGAATGCCCCGAGACTCAGTGATGGTGTCGGGGAGGTGCCGTCGGGCCGGTAAGGGTTAATTGTGTACTCACTCAGTCCAATAACGATGACGCTGACAGCCGTGGTAAACCAAAGTTCTTGATGCCACTGCAGCAGGGAGGGAGCATGCCTGGATCCCATGCCCCTTGGTGTTGCTTGTTAGCCTGTGACCTTAACCTTGGTACCTCTTTTCTGTAGTTGGTCCCTTTCAGCTTACAACTAAATGGGTCCCGCTCACCCGTATGGCCAACAGAGTGAGCTTGCTCTCAGGGTTCACGCTTGGGAATTTCTGGACTATGCAGTAGGAAAGTCCTATCCCCCTCGTTGCGCTAGTACCCCAATTTTGGAGATTTTGAAGGCTCCGTCCTCATGGGGTGAATTACCAGGACGTCTGAAGATACTTCCTGGCTTGGGGTCCACGTGCTCCGTCGTGCCCTGGTCCCTGCCCGGTGCTGGCACAAGGTCGCTGGCTGTCCTCCTCGACAGGCCATGCCCCTTGTCACAATCCCCTGCAACCGGGGGTCCAGCTCCTACCAGTCCCAGACCAATTTCTGCCACCTCGTAGTACAAGGAGCCCAGCTCCTGACCTCTCTCTCTCTCGTCTCTGCTTAACTAACTGTCTGTCTTCTGACACTCCTGACCTCCCCTTAACCAACCCCCCAAGTGGTCGGCCCTATTCCCTTCAGGCTGTCCACTGGTGTGTCTGGTGGGTGTGGTGCAGAGTGTACCTAGGGTGTTGATTAGCTTGTTCTTAGCAACACCAAAGGTCAGGGACCCGTAACCAAGGAGGAGGTGGACATCATGAAGAAGGGCAGATTGTACAATAACCTGTGACGACCTGACAGGCCAGGGCGTCACATTTATATATTATACTAGAAGGTGGCCCGATTCTACGCATCGGGTGTTCTAGAATTTACGTATTGTGTAGTTCATGTATGATTTTTGTTATATATATATATATATATATATATATATATATAGAAATGTTGTTGTGTGTAGTTACCAAGTGTTTGTGTAGGCGCTGTACATGTTCTGGGTGTTGTCTGGGTGTGACGGGGGGTGAGAGCAGTGTTGTATGTGTGTTGCGTGTGTTGCGTTGTTTGTGGAGCGCTGTGTGTCTGTAGCGTTGTGTGTGTGTTGCGCGGTTTGTGTGTGTGTGGTGTGTTTTGGGGGGAGGTATGTTTTGTGCAATGTGTGTGTTGTGCGGTATGTGCGGATATTTGTGTGTGCCGCGGTGTTTGTGTGTTGGGTGTTGTGTGTGTGCAGCGTTGTCTGTGTGTGTGGGTGTCTGTGTAGGGCAGTTGTTTGTGGTTCCCAGTGTGTGTGTGTGTGGTGTGTTGTGCAGTGCGCGCGCGTGTGTGTGTGTGTGTGTGCGCATCAGCCTCTCTTCTCTCAGCCTACCTCTCCCAGCCTCCCTCAGCATCAGCCTCCCTCTCCCAGCCTCCCCAAGCATCAGCCTCCACCAGCATCAGCCTCTCTCCTTCCAGCCTCCCCCAGCATCAGCCTCCGCCAGCATCAGCCTCTCTCCTTCCAGCCTCCTCCAGCATCAGCCTCCCTCTCCCAGCCTTCCCCAGGATCAGCCTCTCTCCTCCCAGCCTCCGTCCTCCCAGCCTTCCCCAGCATCAGCTTTCCCCTCCCAGCCTCCCTCAGCATCAGCCTTCCCCAGCATCAGCCTCTCTCCTCCCAGCCTCAGCCTCTCTCCTTCCAGCCTCCCCCAGCATCAGCCTCTCTCCTTCCAGCCTCCCTCAGCATCAGCCTCCCCTTCCCAGCCTTCCCCAGGATCAGCCTCTCTCCTCCCAGCCTCCTTCCTCCCAGCCTCCCCCTCCCAGCCTCCCTCAGCATCAGCCTTCCGCTCCCAGTCTCCCCCAGCATCAGCCTCCCCAAGCATCAGCCTCCACCAGCATCAGCCTCTCTCCTTCCAGCCTCCCCCAGCATCAGCCTCTCTCCTTCCAGCCTCCCTCAGCATCAGCCTCCCGTTCCCAGCCTTCCCCAGGATCAGCCTCTCTCCTCCCAGCCTCCTTCCTCCCAGCCTCCCCCTCCCAGCCTCCCTCAGCATCAGCCTTCCCCTCCCAGTCTCCCCCAGCATCAGCCTCCCCAAGCATCAGCCTCCACCAGCATTAGCCTCTCTCCTTCCAGCCTCCCCCAGCATCAGCCTCCCCAAGCATCAGCCTCCACCAGCATCAGCCTCCCTCGTCCCAGCCTCCCCCAGCATCAGCCTCCCCCTCCCAGCCTCCCCCAGCATCAGCCTCTCTCCTCCCAGCATCAGCCTCTCTCATCCCAGCATCAGCCTCTCTCCTCCCAGCATCAGCCTCTCCTCTCTGTCCCCAGCATCAGCCTCTCTCCTCCCAGCCTTCCCCAGCATCAGCCTCTCTCCTCCCAGCCTCCCCCAGCATCAGCCTCCACCAGCATCAGCCTCTCTTCTTCCAGCCTCCCCCAGCATCAGCCTCTCTCCTTCCAGCCTCCCCCAGCATCAGCCTCCCTCTCCCAGCCTTCCCCAGGATCAGCCTCTCTCCTAACAGCCTCCGTCCTCCCAGCCTTCCCCAGCATCAGCTTTCCCCTCCCAGCCTCCCTCAGCATCAGCCTTCCCCAGCATCAGCCTCTCTCCTCCCAGCCTCAGCCTCTCTCCTTCCAGCCTCCCCCAGCATCAGCCTCTCTCCTTCCAGCCTCCCTCAGCATCAGCCTCCCCTTCCCAGCCTTCCCCAGGATCAGCCTCTCTCCTCCCAGCCTCCTTCCTCCCAGCCTCCCCCTCCCAGCCTCCTTCAGCATCAGCCTTCCCCTCCCAGTCTCCCCCAGCATCAGCCTCCCCCTCCCAGCCTTCCCCATGATCAGCCTCTCTGCTCACAGCCTCCTCCAGCACGCCGTGCTCCTCTGCCGACACTCACACACCCGATCGCATCCACTCACACACACCCGATCGCATACACTCACACACACCCGATCGCATCCACTCACACACACCCGATCGCATCCACTCACACACACCCGATCGCATCCACTCACACACACCCGATCGCATCCACTCACACACACCCGATCGCATCCACTCACACACAGCCGATCGCATCCACTCACACACACCCGATCGCATACACTCACACACACGGACACTGGCGATATCGCACATACGCGCTCACACTCACAACATCCGGAGATACCACATGCCTCTGGCCATGTGATCCTCTGTCAGGTCCTGGAAGGTCACAGCAGCACAGTATCGAGGCCGAGAAGCAAGCGATATCGCCGGATGCTGTGAGTATGTGGATGCGATGTGAGGTGTGTGTGAGGTGTGTGTGAGGTGTGTGTGTGAGAGTGAGTGTGATCTGATGTGTGTGTATGTTTGTGTGTGTGCTGTTATGTGTGTGCGTGTGGATCTTCCGCCGCAGCAGGACCTTGATGCGCTTGTAACCATGCGAGCATGGTTACCAACGTATCCACACCACTCCCGTGCGAGCGGGGGCCGGGGGGGGGGGGGCGGGGGTGGGGGGGGAGTACAGTACTCACCTCCGTGACAGCCGTGTCAGTTCGGGGAATGCGCGGGGGGAGGGAGGGGGCGGGGTCAGAGCTAGCGTGCATTGCGTGAGGGGGGCCAATCTGTGGGGGGGGCGGAGCCTGGGCGAGCGGCTGGCCAATCCGTGTGGGGGCGCAGCCTGGGCGAGCGGCCAATCGGTGTGGGGGGGCGGGGCCATGGCGAGCCCAGCGGCCAATCAGCTTTGTGTCACCGTAAGGACACAATTTTGGAGCATGACAGACAGACAGATAGACAGACAGACAGAATAAGGCAATTATATATATAGATATTGTGATTACACGCTCCGGGATCGCCTTTGCTGGGTTCAAAGGGCACGTATTCACCTCAGGCAGACAGCCGAATTCAAGGTGTAACTGACGCTTGGTCAGGTTTATTGCAGTGAAGCATAAACAAAAAAAACCACCAACAAAATAAATCCTTGCCTGTCCGGCGCTAACTATACACGGTGTTATCCTAACTACCAACTGGAGGGCTTCTCCCTTCCAGCTAAACCATACAAACATCAGGCACTGCTCCTCACAAGTGTCTCCTACACAGACAGGCGTTCTGTGTTCCCAGATGGAGACCCTCCCCCAACTTCCCAGATTCCTTT
>NW_027444541.1:0-21335 GCF_048569485.1 Anomaloglossus baeobatrachus | reverse complement strand
TCTCGGTTGGACGGTTGCCTTCTGTCGGGACTTGGCTGCTGGGAAACCCAGGAGGTTCCCTTCGCTAACGGATTTGGCAAATTCACGGCGACTCCTAGCCTTGTCGGGGTCCATAAGCCCCTGCCGGATGGTGCTGGCTTCTCTTTGCGTACCGGTCCGGTACCGCCGGGCCACTGCCCGTCCACGGTCCTTACGGCAAGCTCCAATATGCCACTCCTGCAGATGGTCACCACCGTCTGCCAACCTTGCTGATCCGTCCGGGCCACAAACCCGGACCACTTTCTGTCTGCTCAACTGCTACTTTCCTTCCTCTCACTTTCACTTCCAAAACAGAACTCCTTACTTTTCCCGCCTCCAGGACTGTGAACTCCTCGGTGGGCGGGGCCAACCGCCTGGCCCACCCCGTGGTTTGGACATCAGCCCCTGGAGGGAGGCAACAAGGGTTTTTGTCTGACTTAGGTGTGCCTGACCGGGAGTGTGGGGTGTGTAGGTGTTGTTCTGTGACGTCCTGGCTTGTCCAGGGCGCCACACAGTCATCTGTGACACCCTGATTTTGTCAGGGCGTCACACTAGGCCAGCAGCTGACGTCAACATGCCTTTGTGGGTGTCACATTATGTCACTGCCATGTGCCACCCACCTCCTTGCGCTGGAGGAGGAAAATGATGCTGATTGCTGTAGTAGTGCAGACAGATGAGAAAAATAATTTATTTTTTTGTGTTTGAGGAGGAAGCCTTTGCACGAAATGGCCGTCGTTTACTCGTGTCCCGCACTTATCCTACCCTCCCACTTGTTTGTTATGTGTGAAGAAATCAAAGAGTTATACATTGCCATCTTTTCAATGCTTCTTGTTGGACTTAATGCTTCTGAGCTTCATATTGAGCAACACAGTTATCAGTGAGTCTTCACTTCTAATTCCCTGCTCTGACCTCTATTACCCTGATTTTGCGCAGCGGTACCAGTGTTTCTTGACAGAACGTATGTATATGCATACACTGAAGACTAAAGATATTGTGAGTTGTGACAAAATATTGGGGTATACTGAGGCAGGACCACAAACATTGTCCTTTATTTTGAAATTTGCCAGTTAAATAAATCTATTAAAATCTATATCATAACAATTGATGTTACAAAGAAGAGTATCCAGACAGGCACTATAAGGCTATGTGTGCACTAGAAAGTGCTTTTTTCTTAAGAAAAAACCGGACCCTCTGAAAGAACCCCACACTTGTGGTAAAAACCGCGGTAAAACCCTCACCCATGTTTTTGCCGCGGTTTTGGCGCGGATTTACCACGGATTTTACGCAAGTTGGTCCCGCGGTTTTACCATTATCTATGGCAAAAACCGCAGGTACCTGCGGAAAAGAAGTGACATGTAGTGGTAAATCCTCGGGTAAATCCGCGAGTATAAAAAAACGCAGTGTGCGCACAGCATTTTTAAAAACTCATAGGTTTTGTTGGGGAATGACTGCGGCAATGTTAGACACATTTTCTGCAGCAATTCCGCGACAAATCCGCAGCAAAATCCGCGGCAAATCCGCAGCATGTGCACAGGGCCTAAAGGGCCATTTACACGCTGCGACATCGCTAACGATATATCGTCAGGGTCACGGTGTTTAGCAGCGTGTAACACGTATGAGCGACCTTAAATGATCGCAAAAGAGGCAAAAATCGTTGGTATGTGAGACGTCGTTCACTTACCAAAAATCGTCTATTCAGTAGTGAGGATGTTTGTCGTTCCTGCGGCAGCACACATCGCTATGTGTGACACTGGAGGAACAAGGAACAACCTCGTATCTGAGGCCGGCCGTCTCGCTCATCTCCACCCCTCCGCTTCTATTCGACGGCTGTCGTGTGACGTAGCTGTGACGCCGCACGTACCGCCCCCTTAGAAAGGAGGCGGTTCGCCGGCCACAGCAACGTCGCAGGAAAGGTAAGTCCGTGTGACGGGTGTAAGCGATGTTGTGCGCCATGGGCAGCGATTTGCCTGTGACGCACAACAATCGGGGGCGGGTACGCTCGCTAGCGATATCGATAGCGATATCACAGCGTGTAAAGTACCCTTAAGGCCAAATTCACATGGCCTCATTTTCGAATATTGCTTGTGAAAAACTGACAGGAGAAGGACAGCTCAATTACGGTATGCTGTTAAGAATAGTGTGGTTTTTTTTACGGATCACATCTGTGCATGGAAAATATTTCTGCATGCATGCACTAGTTTCATCGATGTGTTGGATGAAATTCACCTATTCAAGTCTAATGGAGTGCAAAATTAATCGCATCCCATACGGATAATCCATGTAGCATCTGATTTTTATAGATATGTGCCGCCCCTGTGCCAGCAGCCGCCGCTGCTCGGATCCAGGCCTTCTAGGGTGGTGGCTCGAGGGTCTCCGGACCCGGGGGTCTTGCGGACATGCCAAATAAAAAGGGGGACGTAGATGTACGGGCTAGGCCGTATTAAGTTTGTGACGTCACCCACGGTGTGTGGTGAGGTAGGACACCACCGCTGCTGTTATGGGCACCCGGGAGAGATGTTGTGGCAGCTAAATATTAACGCCACTGTGGGTAGGGATGGTTGACCCGGGACCCAGTGTCTTCATGCAGGGTATAGTGACGGCAAGGGGATGTTTGATTACTCACAGTCAATGAATCACACAAGTCTTTGGTAAACCAAGGTGCTGGTGGCTGGTGCCGCGGCCGGTTGCATTCGGATCCCCCACCCGGGCTCGTGGTCTCTATCTTTTTCCTCTGCACTGACTTTGTGTAAGGTGGACTCCCAAGTCTGGAACTCAGGAGTCCGCTCCCGGCTGCATGTGGCCTAAGGAGCCGTGCCCGCAGACACTGGCCCGTGGGATCTATGGGCCCTGGCAGTGACCTCCTATCCCTATTGGTGGGCTGTTGTCTTCTATGAGGAACTTTGGGTGGGACAGGACCTCTAGTCCTGACCTCAACCTGGCTGCTGGTTTCCGGTCCTGGCTTCAAGGTCCGAGTACCCCCCTTTGTGCTCCGGTTTCCGGGTCGGTTCCTTCCCCGTGTCGGTACCGGCGGGCTACAACCCTTTACCGGTCCACCTCGGTTCTGCCGAGCCGTCTTCTCATCTCCTGCTGACGGAGACCACTGTCTGCCACCTAGCCAAAGGCACCAGGGTTCCTACCCTGGCACCGTTCGACTTGAACCTCCTCTGCTGGAGCTACACCTAGCTCCAGCCCACACTCCTCTCAACTTGAACTACTGAGCTTATCTGCTTGTTTTCCCACCCCAGGCTGTCTAGACCCCTGGGTGGGCATGTCCAACCACCTGGTTCCGCCCACTGGTGTGTCTATCTTTCCTTAAGGGGGGGTGACTAGGGTTTCAGGTCGGCTGTGTGTTTCCTAAGTGAAGGAAGGTGTTATGCGGGGGCCTATCTGTGACTACCTGGTTTTGCCAGGGCGTCATAGATACATTGCAATTCTTTAACACATGAAACTGTATCCGGTCATGCTGATAAAGTAATGCAGATACCATATGGATTTCATACGGATGACAATTGAAAGAAAAATTGGTTGTTTTTTCTGGAAAAATAATGGCCGATTTTTTTAATACACTTGTGTGAACTTTAAATAAAGATGGCAACAAAATTTAATATTTCTATGACCTAATTATTATTATTATTTATTTTTAAAGCACTATTGATTACACAGTGATGTGCGTGTGAAAAGGGGTTACACACAAAATACAACTATACATTACAATGAACAAACTAACAGTGACAGACTGGTATGGAAAGTTAGGGATCTGCATTTCTGGGTATAAAGGATAATGGTGAGGAGACAGTAGGTTAGGGCGGTTGCGGTAGCTCCAGTGGTGTTGAGGTGGCAGTGGGGTCATTGCAGGGTATAAAATTTCTTGAAGAGATGGGTTTTCAAGTTCCATCTAAAAGTTCTGACTGGGGTTGAGAACTGGATTTATTGGGGCACAGAATTCCAGAGGATGGGGGATACTAGGGAGAAGTCATGGAGGCGATTGAATGAGGTACATATGAGAGTGGAGGGAGAAGAAGGTCTTGGGAGTACTAGAGGCCTAATTGTCAGCATTGTAAATCTATCATATATAGTTTAAACAACCTTATGAATGGAAACTAATAATACTTAGCAGATTTTCTACATGTGTTACTTGTAGAAATGAGTAGACCTGTTGAAGTTCGGGTCGGTGGGTTCAGCCGGACTTTACAGTAGATAAAGTTCTGTTCGAGAACCAGACTTAACCTGAAACCCATTAAAAGTCACTGATTGGGCAGTTCGGCTATTTGTCCTCATACAGCCAGCCATACACAGAACACTTCCAGGGGAGGGAGGATGGGTTGTTTTCATTTTTTTTGTGCACACTACTAGAGATGAGTGAACCGGTCGTGGTTCGGCTCGAGGTCGGTTCGCCGAGCCGAGGTCCCGTTCGAGTTCGGTTCGTCGAACGTTCGACGAACCGAACTCGAACCAATAGGCTATAATGGGAGGCAATCACAAACACATAAAAATGCATTATAAATGTACACATACAGTTAATAAACATTGCCATAACACTGCACTCTGTCTCCTGCCGCTATTCCATCCGATGATCGCTGAATCCTCCCGGTGACCGGCACTGCCAGCAGAGATGCAGGACCTATCGTGTCATCATAATAGCCATGTGACCAGTCACGTGGCTATTATCTCATTGGCTACAGACTGGTCACATGACTATGACGCGTCATGTAGGACCTGCGAGTGCATCTCTCCGGTACACGGTGCACATTTGTGTATCGCCGTGTACCGGCGACATGCTCTAGCACACGCTCGACTCCCCGCTCCGTTAGGGACCGGCTGACACAGCCGGTCATTAACGGAGATCACCGTTGCCATAGCAACGCAGTTAGCGGTGACGTCACCGCTAACCGCGGCTCCGGGAGCACCGTTGCTATGGTAACGCGTCTGTCAGCATTACCGCTGTTACCGCTAGCAGCAGTGATCACTCACGGAGTGAAGGCTGCACGCGTCTTCTCGTGCAGCTTTCACGGAGTGAATGCTCCACGGGAAGCAGCATCTTCCCCCATGCAGCAGTGATGTAGCAGAGCTGCATTTGTTGAACGAGAAAGACAGAAGACCATGGATCGTGGAGGGCTAACAGGGGGTAATAAAGATGGAGTCTCTAATGTGTCTGTGTATTTATTTCTATTAAAGTATTTTTTCTCTGTGTGGTGTCTTTTTTTTAACCCTTTATTGGAGATTCTTAATGGCCGGGTCAAACGTGCCTGACATTAAGAATCTCTGGCTTAATACTGGCTAGTAAAACAAAGCCAGTATTAACTCATGATTACCCAACAAGCCACCCGGCTCCAGGGCTGTTGGAAGAGTTGGATACAGCGCCAGATGATGGTGCTTCTATGAGAGCGCCATTTTCTGGGACGGCTGCGGACTGCAATTCGCAGCAGAGGCGCCCAGAAACCTCGGGCTAACCTGTGCTGCGGATTCCAATCCCCAGCTGCCTAGTTGTACCTGGCTGGACACAAAAATGGGGCGAAGCCCACGTCATTTGTTTTTTAATTATTTCATGAAATAAGTGAAATAATTAAAAAAAACGGGCTTCCCTATATTTTTGTTTCCCAGCCGGGTACAAATAGGCAACTGGGGGTTGGAGGCAGCCCGTGGCTGCCTGCTGTACCTGGCTAGCATACAAAAATATGGCGAAGCCCACGTCATTTTTTTGGTGGGCAAAAAACGTCTGTATGCAGTCCTGGATGGAGTATGCTGAGCCTTGTAGTTCTGCAGCTGCTGTCTGCTCTTCTCCATACAGACAGACAGCAGCTGCAGAACTACAAGGCTCAGCATACTCCATCCAGGACTGTATGCAGAAGTTTTTTGCCCCCTGAAAAAATTATGTGGGCTTCGCCATATTTTTGTATGCTAGCCAGGTACAGCAGGCAGGTACGGCTGCCCCCAACTGCTATACCTGGCTAGCATACAAAAATATGGCGAAGCTCACGTCCTTTTTTTGTAGTTTTTTGGCAAAAAAAATAAAAAATGCTTCCCTGGATTTTCCATTGCCAGTGAAGGTAACACCAAGCAGTGGGGGTTAGCAGCCAGTAGCTGCTTGGATTACCCTTAGCTAGCAATACAAAAAATGCAGCGGGAGCCCATATATATTTTTTTTAATTATTTATTTAAATAACTAAAAACAAAATGGGCTTCCCTGTATTTTGATTGCTGGACATCACAGTGCTGTAAAAATAAATCTTTAAAAAAATGACGTAGCGCTCCGCGGTATTTTTGATTCTCAGCGCAGATAAAGCAGACAGCTATGGGTTGCCACCCCCATCTGCCTGCCGTTACCTTGGTTGGCAATCAAAATACAGGGAAGCCCATTAATTTTTTCTATTTAAAAAATAGTTAAAAAAAAAATGACGTTGGGTCCCCCCATTTTTGATAGCCAGCTAGGGTAAAGCAGACGGCTGTAGCCTGAAAACCACAGCTGGCAGCTTTACTGTGGTTGGGGATCCAATGTAGAGGTCCCCTCAGGCTCTTTTTTATAATTATTTTATAAATATTAATAATTACACAATAAAAGTAGGGTCCCCCCCAAATTGGATCACCAGCCAAGGTAAAGCGGACAGCTGTGGTCTGGTATTCTCAGGGTGGGAAGGTCCATAGTTATTGGGCCTTCACAGCCTAAAAATAGCAGGCCGCAGGCACCCCAGACGTGGCGCATCCACTAGATACCCAACATCATAAACTGTCAGTACTAACAAAAAAAACAAAAATCGACAAAAGAAATTTATTTGAAAAAACAGTCCCCAAAACATTTCCTCTTTCACCAATTTATTGTAAGAAAAAAAATAAAGGGGTCCCACGACGACTCTGGACCGTCTAGAATATGGGGGGGAGACACTCAGGGAACGTATCCCCCATTTTCTAGGAGTGCGGACCCTTCATGTGAGGAGTGTGGGTGCAATGAATCTGCACTCACTCTCCCCGGGTCCACAGCAGCAGAGTCCATGTCGTAATGGTTGCTACCAAAGCTGCAATGCCCTGCTCATGAGGTAAGGGCATGCCTAATCAGGAGAACTACTGTAGAGGAAGCTCTGCTCACTGGTATATAGGTGCTCAGAGGTAATAATAGATAAAATTAGTGAGTAACCTCGGCACTCTAAATCTCCCAGACTAAGTCAGTAAGTCACAACGGATAGTAATGCAAAATCACTCTTTATTGGTCCGTATTAAGAAAAAAAAAATTTTCATAAGCATATATGTTTTTGTCCAAAACAAGTTACAAATGACGTTTCGGCCTGAGCCTTCGTCAGATTGGACTTATCTGCATGTAATCATGAAAAATGACAATAATCAGTATCACATAAGAGTGAGAGAACAATAACATAAACTCGAACAATGTAGAGGTACAATTGGGATGCAGCAAAAAAATTGCAACACAGCAAGAAATGAAACACATGATACAAATGTCATAATACAGTACAAGGACAATATAGTAATGACAAATATGGGGTCAGAGTAGGCTTAGACAGCTCTGGTACGAAAGAGATGTCAATCATAAAGTAACATGTGCAGAAGGTGTAGAGCTACACTATGCATGGCAGAGCTAATGGGTAGACCGACCATAGAAAAAGAACGGAGAAAAAGTGGAGAAAAAGTGGAGAAAAAATGGAGAAAAAAATGGAGAAAAAAATGTAGAAAAAGTGGAGAAAAAGTAGAGAAAAAAATGTAGAAAAAGTGGAGAAAAAATGTAGAAAAAGTGGAGAAAAGGTGGAGAAAAAGTGGAGAAGAAGTGGAGAAAAAGTGGAGAAAAAGTGGAGAAAAAAATGTAGAAAAAGTGGAGAAAAAATGGAGAAGAAAATTGAGAAAAAGTGGAGAAAAAGTGGAGAAAAAGTGGAGAAAAAGTGGAGAAAAAGTGGAGAAAAAAATGTAGAAAAAGTGGAGAAAAAATGTAGAAAAAGTGGAGAAAAGGTGGAGAAAAAATGGAGAAGAAGTGGAGAAGTGAAGAAAAAATGGAGAAAAAGTGGAGAAAAAGTGGAGAAAAGGTGGAGAAAAAGTAGAGAAGAAGTGGAGAAAAAATGTAGAAAAAGTGGAGAAAAGGTGGAGAAAAAGTGGAGAAGAAGTGGAGAAAAAGTGGAGAAAAAGTGGAGAAAAAAATGTAGAAAAAGTGGAGAAAAAATGTAGAAAAAGTGGAGAAAAGGTGGAGAAAAGGTGGAGAAAAAGTGGAGAAGTGGAGAAGAAGTGGAGAAAAATGGGAGAAAAAGTGGAGAAAAAAATGGAGAAAAAAATGGAGAAAAAGTGGAGAAAAAGTGGAGAAAAAGTGGAGAAAAAATGGAGAAGAAGTGGAGAAAAAGTGGAGAAAAAGTGGAGAAAAAGTGGAGAAAAAGTTGAAAAAAAGTGGAGAAAAAGTGGAGAAAAAGTGGAGAAAAAGTGGAGAAAAAGTGGAGAAAAAGTTGAAAAAAAGTGGAGAAAAAGTGGAGAAAAAATGTAGAAAAAGTGGAGAAAAAAATGTAGAAAAAGTGGAGAAAAAATGGAGAAAAAGTGGAGAAAAGGTGGAGAAAAAGTGGAGAAAAAATGTAGAAAAAGTGGAGGAAAAAGTGGAGAAAAAGTGGAGAAAAAGTGGAGAAAAAGTGGAGAAAAAAATGTAGAAAAAGTGGAGAAAAAATGGAGAAAAAGTGGAGAAAAAGTGGAGAAAAAGTGGAGAAAAAAATGTAAAAAAAGTGGAGAAAAAGTGGAGAAAAAGTGGAGAAAAGGTGGAGAAAAAGTGGAGAAAAAATGGAGAAAAAGTGGAGGAAAAAGTGGAGAAAAAGTTGAGAAAAAATGGAGAAGAAGTGGAGAAGTGGAGAAGAAGTGGAGAAGAAGTGGAGAAGTGGAGAAGAAGTGGAGAAGAAGTGTTTGTTCATGCTAGATGGGAGATAAATAATTTTTTACCGGCGCTGTCATTTACTGTAACGTGATCATCGGTGTACGGTGTATACCTGTGATCACGTGAGCGGGGACCGGAAAAACCGTCCTGAATCATGATCTCCAGGGTCTCAGCTAGCCCTGAAACCCCGGAGATTTTCTGACGCTGGGGGGCGTTATTCACTTGTTTCTGCCTGCTGATTATAAACGGCAGATCAGAATAAGGCTACATTAACACGACCGATCCATTTTTGCGGTCTGCAAAAACAGTCCGTTTTTTTCACGGGTGCATCCGTGTGGCATCCGTTTCCGTTCCGTAGACGGTCCGTATGTCATCTGTTTGTCATCCGTGTGCCTTGCGTTTTTTTGTGTACTGCAAAAAAACTGAAGGAGGGTAAATGCATAAATTTACCCAGGATCCATAGCTTCATCCTACATGAGGCGGTCACATGTTCCCTCCAGTGCCATTTTCTACTGGTTTTCACAGCGTAGAGCGCTCTGGTGATTTTCCTGTGCTTGTGCACTTCATATCAGTCTTTTCTGTCATTATAATGGCAGAAAGACACATAATGTCCCACTCTCCTACATTTTGTAATTTTGCACCCTTTGGTGCCTTTCATGTGGCACTAAGGGGTGCTTAGCTTTGTATTTAGCCAAAAAAAATGAAAAAAAAAAATGACGTAGGGTTCCCCCTAGTTTTGTAGCCAGCTAGGGTAAAGCAGACGGCTGCAGCCTACAGACCACAGCTGGCAACCTCACCTTGGCTGGTAATCCAAAACTGAGGGCACCCCACGCTGTTATTTTAAATTAAATAAATAATTAAAAAAAACACGTAGGGGTCCCCCCCAAAATTGGATCACCAGCCAAGGTAAAACAGACAGCTGGGGCCTGATATTCTCAGACTAGGGAGGTCCATGGTTATTGGATTCTCCCCAGCCTAAAAATAGCAGGCCGCAGCCGCCCCAGAAGTGGCGCATCCATTAGATGTGCCAATCCTGGTGCTTCGCCCCAGCTCATCCCGCGCCCTGGTGCGGTGGCAAACGGGGTAATATATGGGGTTAATACCAGATGTGTAATGTCACCTGGCATCAAGCCCTTGGGTTGGTGAGGTCAGGCGTCTATCAGATACCCGACATCACCAACCCAGTCAGTAATAAAACAAATAGACGACAAACACATTTTTATTTGAAAAAACACTCCCCAAAACATTCCCTCTTTAACCAATTTATTAGAAAGAAAAACAAATCCAGGTCTGGTGTAATCCAAGGGGTTGCCATGACGATCCACACTGTCCCAGTCAATGAAGAGCAGAATGTTCCCCATTGGCTGGGAGAGCAGTGCAGTGACCTGAGCTAACATCAATAGGTCAGCCCAGGTCACTGCAGGGCATGACAAGTGCTTCTGTCAGCGAGGTACATTACCTGCGCTGATCTCCTGCACTGCCGACAGCACCTGTCACTGAGTTCAATGACCGCCGCCTTCACAGCCAAGTATCGCGAGAGGCCCGTGACGTCACCGCTAGTCAGTCTCGGGTCGGAAGCGAGAGAAGGTGATGTGACAAGCGGCGGCCATGGAGGACAGTGACAGCGCTGAGGTCGGGATGGCGGGACTTCATCACCGCAGGTAAGCCGAGCGGGGCCATGTGTGCAGAGTGTGTGTGTGTGTGTGTACGTGTGTACATGCCGCGGGCAGGAGGGGGCGGAGCGAGCTGAGCAGGGAAGTGTGGGCTTCCTGCACGTAACTAGGATAAACATCGGGTTACTAACCAAAGCGCTTTGGTTGGATACCCGATGTTTATCTTAGTTACCAGCTTCTGGCAGGCTGCCAGCGATGGCTCCTGCACACTGTAGCTGTAAAAAGCCCTGCTTTTTGCTGCTAGAACCGTTCTCGAACGTATCTAGAACTATCGAGCTTTTGCAAAAAAGCTCGAGTTCTAGTTCGATCAAGAACAGCCCCCAAAATCACTCGAGCCGCGAACTGGAGAACCACGAACCGCGAACCGCGCTCAACTCTACACACTACATCCGATAACGCTGATTTTACCCCAGTGAGAGCTATTCAAATACTGCAAGTGGCTCGCACTTTTGTAAAGTCCATGATGGGTACAAACACCGAATTTCACTGTTCAGGTTTGCTCAGGTCTAGTTATTTGATTATTTAGGCGAAGGACACACGGGCATGTAACGCACTATAAAGAAAAAGACATGGATCGCACATCTCAAAAAATACAATGATCTAAAGCCATTAGGCAAAAAATTAAATAGAACATGAGGTTCTTTGTTACCATTCTGATCAGATTGTATTAATCCCACTGCCACGTCACAGCAAGCCTCTTGAGTGGGTCCTTATTCTAAACCTTATAGTGCAGCACTGTGCACTAACCACTGCTGCAGCGCCAAAGCACCAGCAGGGCAGGCGACCTGGTGCCTCACAGCACCCATGCTGCAAGGCGAAGCCCTCGTGGCTCCAGGCCCCACCGCCCCATTGACACGACACCACCACAACAGCAGCCAGCATACAGTACCAGCACCCTGTGAGAGGAGCTGTGCACTCACCTGTCACTGGCTCCCATATGTGAACTGGGAGCAAAAAAGGCTGACTCCTCTTGCAGTCTCCTGCTGATTAAAATCACCGGTGCCAAATGGGGGGAGTGCAGATCCAAGCAAAAAAGTAAAGGGGGATAGAATGTTGTAAAACACACTATGAAGAAAAAGACATGGATCGCACATCCCAAAAAATACAATGATCTAAAGCCGTTAGGCATAAAATTAAATAGAACATGAGGTTCTTTGTTACCATTCTGATCAGATTTTATTAAGCCCACTGTCACGTCATGGCGAACCTCTTGAGTGGGTCCCTATTCTAAACCTTATAGTGCGGCACTGTGCACTAACTACTGCTGCAGCAACAACAACATTCTAGGTTCGCTGTGACGTGGCAGTGGGCTTAATACAATCTGATCAGAATGGTAACAAAGAACCTCATGTTCTATTTAATTTTTTTCCTAACAGCTTTAGATCATTGTATTTTTTGGGATGTGCAATACATGTCTTTTTCTTTATAGTGTGTGTTACACATGGGCATTTAGCATCTGATGCGAGAGCATCAGATGCGTTATGCTAATGAACCACGACACCCGCTCTGCTGTGATGCAATCCTGCATATCGGAGCACAGCTTGGGAGGAGAGGGAGGGACTAATATCCTTATCTCCTCTATTATCAGCTGATGCGTATATTACACTGCACTCAGGTCTAATGCAAGTGCAGTGCGATGTTTCTCTCGCACCCATAGACTTGTATGGGTGCAAGTCAAAACGAATCGGATTCTACCCGCAGCATGCTGCAATTGTTTTATCGGTCCAATTAGGGCTAATTAGGGCTGAGAAAAAAATTGCACTTGGGACCGACCCATGGAGTAATATTGGTCCAAGTGGAATGTGATTTTTTTATCGCATTACACTCACTCCATTTTACTAGCCTTATACATAATCTTAAATGCAATTGTGTTGGAGGGCACGGGGCAAGCAGTGGTCGTAGTCGTGATAGCCGGGGACGACAGGTCATAGCACAGCCTGTCATTAACTCCTCACCTCCCCATCACTACAACATTCACAGGATAACTCTGTAACCATTGAGGAAACATTGCTTTCTCGCTTACAGCAAATAAAGTCCCGACACTGTTTCTTCTCTCAAATATGCAAACATTATTTTCCTTCAACTTCTGGGTTACTTCGGTCTGCGGGTCACCGGTACTGGTATTCATCCCATAGGGGTTCCTTTCACTCCTTATTCTCAAACACAATTTAGCAGCAATCCGTATCCCTAGCACCTGGGTTCTGTTTAACATCTCTAGGCATCTCTTTCCTTCAATATTATTCACACTGGCACCGATCGGTTCATTAAGTCTATTGAGCCACTTCACCCTATCCACATGAGACACTAACACATAAGAAGGATCGCAACTGACAGGGCTCTTCCATTAATTCCCAGGCCATCCAGCCATACCATACTTCTTGAGGGTGCACTGACCTTCAGTTAGTGAGAAAGTCATTGAGTATCATGAGCCAAGAAACATAAAAGCCAAACCCCCAACTGTCAGATTAAACCCCTCTTCCTGGGGACGCAGTTAGACATTCTGGACTGGATCCCGCATGTCACGGCCGCAGGTGTGACCCTCAGGGTCAGAATCTTCAAATTGGGGGTAATCACGCTCTTTCTCTACTGGAACTCTCCTATCACCTTCCCATTGTCTCTCCCTTATATATTCCCTACTCTCCTCCTCCTACTCCTACCCACCCAGGTGCCAGGGATATGGACTGCTACACTGCCAACTGGTGGCGATTCTACACAAGGCATTTACATTTTACAATTGGTACACAGACCATCAGTGTGCCAGCTACAAATGCAGGGGTGGGCCTATCCCTAAACCCCAAAATTATACAGCAAATAAACCATATCTATGAAAGAAGTTTATCTGGCACAAAATGTCACAAGCTGCACATATTATTAAATACCTGTGTTAGATTTGATTAGAATATTATTTTGATAATCCAGGTGAGAATAGCTCTATAATCTTTTGGAAAAGTTTCCCTAACATTAAAGCAACCATTTTATGTTGTGGATTTGTGAATTGGTGACGTGAGTATACAGTACCTGAGTAAAGGCATGTGCGCCAATACTGGATTTCTGCAGGACATGTATGCAGCATATTTGCAAGAATCCACAGGAATGCCCACAGCAGCAAATCTAGACCACATCTTGTAGTTCTTGCTGATAGACTCCCTGCAGTTTTCAGCTGCAAATTTAAAAACAAAAAACTCTCCCCCCCCCCCCCCCCCCCCCCCCCCCCCCACCCCCCCCCCCCCCCCCCCCCCCCCCCCCCCCCCCCCCCCCCCCCCCCCCCCCCCCCCCCCCCCCCCCCCCCCCCCCCCCCCCAAAAAACTCTCTACTTCTGCTAAATGTTACTGTGAGAAATATACATTCCATAGGGAAAACACAACAAAATGAACCTGGTGGACAAACCACCTCAGGTTTTCAGCAGCTCAAAATACATGGAAAAAAGGGAGAACCAGAGCAAAAAAGCTGAATCAAATATTACAAAGTTTTTTTTATTTTTATATTCAAGGTGCACAGTGCAATACATGAAACATTGATGTACAATAAAAAGAGGGGGTGAGGAACATGAGTACAAGACAGATCAACATTAGCCGGGTATGGACTAACAGGCAAAAAAATGTTCAATATTGATAAACCCCTAGTTGCCTACAATGAATAAAAAGAATCAATATACTACACGAGAGCATATGAATGCGGTTAACCTGGTGGGGTAAAAACACCAAGGACCAAACCTATAGGTGGTTAGAAATAGTTTGGCAAAGGAATGATTAGCAGTCAGGAGACAACCAAATATAAGGAAAGTTGAGTCACAAGTAATTAGCACAAAATCCCAAATGGGAGGAGATGTGCTCCTGACTGAACAATCAAAAGACTAAGCCAAAGAAATACCACTAAGGAAAATGGAGTATAATCAAACAGTTAAACAGACCCCCTAGATGGATGAGGATGACAACCCAAATCCTGATAAGAGAATGGAAACTCCATTAGCCAGGAGGCACGGGGGTATATAAAAGGGGGTAATGCAAATGTAGTATTAATAGACCCCTGGTCACCTGGCAAAGGGGGGGTTTTTGTTGGGAAAATGGAGGGGGTCAGATAAAACTGAATGCCCTGAGGGTTAATAGACAAAAAGGCAGGTCCTTATGTTGAGTAAAGGTCATTGGTAGGGAGTATGACTAGCAAACAGGAGACATTCCGGGATGCAGAGTAGGTACAATAACAATAAATTACGTGAGGTGAGTGTAGAACCCTACAAAGCAGAGGTACTCCCGACTGAGTGGCCAAAAATAGGCCAATGACTACCTAAAGTTTGTGAATGGTATAAAGGATGTGTAAAGTGTCCATATCACAAAAACCCCCAGGGAAGTTAATAACCCCGAACCAGAGTGGTAAGTGGAAAGTCCATTTGACAAGATGCCAAGGGGGTTTTTGGGTGGGAAATAGGACAAACACAGGACAGGTTAACCCAACGGCAAAGGAGTAGGGGTGAGGCTAAGTGCCCGATTGAGAGAACATATTACCTGAGACCAGTGGCAGGGGGCCCGACGCACGTTTCGCGGCTATCAGCACATCGCTTGCCGCTTCATCATGGGGGAACGTAAGGAGTGATGCACACATCCGGTGGAGTGACCCATAAATAGCTCCGCGGAAATGGGAAACGCGAATGGAATTCGCAGTTCCGGAGTCAGACGGCGCATGCGCGGGCCCGCGAAGAAGTCCCCTGCTACGTAGCCCCAGCCGTCAAGGAGTCAGGCGCATGCGCGGAGGTCAAGACGAAAGCTGGTGTTTCCGCCGAGACCGCCGCGCACGCGCGGACTCCATGGAGACGCCGGAGCGCGGCCAGGGAACAACAGGCGGGCGCACGCATGCGCACAAGACTCCGGACACAGTGAATGGATGAATGGGGAGGCAAAGATGACACAAAAGAGACGCTTGGCAGTGACCACAACAATTATGGACAAACATAATGGCGGGCAGTCATACGGAACAGATAACACAGATAAAAAGACATAAGACTACATGTCATAAGGTGAATCATAATCCGGCACAGCCTAAAGAATGATTAATGTGCAGGCAGCCGCCAGGTGGAATTTGAAGTCAGATCGCATCTCCAACTAGATCATGGTGTATATCAAACAGACCCATCCGCTTATTAGTATTGTCACAAGGGATATGTTGCATCATATTTAAAAGAAATCTAGGAAACAGAAGGAAATATATACATAATTAAAAACAAAAAGGTTAAAAGCCACAAACAACCCGATCAGAATAATGCAATGGATGGAAACAATGGTACGTGTTATTACGCATTTTTCAAAAAATATGTAAATGATCACAGATAAATAAATAAACATTCCATTGCAAAAAGATGACAAAACAAAGAGAGCAAGATAATGCATTCAGAAAAGGAAGGGAGGGAAGATGAAACTGGCCTAAAGAAAAGAAGCAAAACTAAGGGCCTCATTGAGGCCCTTAGGAGCGACCGTGTCCAAAGCCACAATCCACTTGGTTTCTCTTTGGGAAAGCATCTTTTTGATGTTGCCACCCCGTATGCCACAGTGGACCACGTCAATGCCGCGTATTTTTAGCACTTTAGGGTCACAATTGTGGTATTTTTTAAAATGGCGGGGTAAAGTTTTTAATAAGGAAAAATCATCCACAGCCCTGGCCGCGCCAATGTCCCTCACGTGCTCCCTCACCCGTATCCGAAATTCTCTCGAAGTAAGTCCTACATAAATGTATGGACAATTGCAAGTAGCATAGTAAATGACATTTTCAGTACTACATGAAATCCGATGTTGAATCGTGAAAGAACGTAGAGAATCGGAGCTGGTGAAGGAGTTACTGCGGAGGACATTGGCGCAGGCAAGGCAGTGCCCGCAAGGGAAACAACCCAAAACGGGACCACTAGAGCCAAATGGATTCAACTTTTTGGTGGTATAATGACTGTGGACAAGAAAATCGCTCAGATTTCTGGCTCTCCTAGCCGTGGCCAAAGGTGTGGGAGAGAGTGACCGAGACAGAACAGGGTCGGTCTTAAGAACCGACCAATGACGAGCCAAAACATCTCGCATCTGATACCACTCAGAGTTGTAGGTGGAAATAAAGCGAGGATTTGAGTCAGCAGAGATCTGCTTAGGTTGCTGATGTAGAAGTGAAGTCCTCACAGTGTGTTTCGCCCTTAAGTAGCCCTTTTTTATGCACCGACGGCTATATCCCCTGTCCATGAATCGTGATTTTAAATCCTCAGCCTGTACCTCAAAAGAGGCGTCCGATGAGCAGATCCGCCTCATCCGTAGAAATTGACCGGTCGGGATAGCTCTAACCGTAGATCCCATGTGTCCAGAGGAGGCATGAAGGAGTGCATTAACCGATGTTTTCTTACGAAAGACATCAGTTTGAACACGTTGGTTACCGTCAACTTCAAGGACAATATCCAGGAAATCTATACTGGTAGAGCTGAATTTATAAGTAAGACGGATGTTAAATATGTTGGAATTAAGACACTGAACGAACGAGTCGAGCTGCTCCACCGTGCCCTGCCAAAACATCAGAATGTCATCGATGTATCTAATCCAGCACTGCGCATGGGTGGCGGCCTGCACGCCCTTGTCACTGAAAACCTGCCTCTCCCAATAGCCAAGAAACAGGTTAGCGTACGAGGGCGCACAGGCCGCGCCCATCGCAGTGCCGCGCTTCTGAAGGTAGAAGGAGTCTTTGAATGTAAAATAGTTATGTGACAGGGCAAAGTTTAGCAGCTCAAGTACCAGCTCGTTCAGGTCAGGATCCCGACCGGACATTTCAAGGAAAAAGCGGGCCGCACGGACGCCATCTTCATGTCGTATACAAGTGTACAGTGATTCTACGTCCATGGTGACAAAAAGTAAATCAACTTTCCTTATATTTGGTTGTCTCCTGACTGCTAATCATTCCTTTGCCAAACTATTTCTAACCACCAATAGGTTTGGTCCTTGGTGTTTTTACCCCACCAGGTTAACCGCATTCATATGCTCTCGTGTAGTATATTGATTCTTTTTATTCATTGTAGGCAACTAGGGGTTTATCAATATTGAACATTTTTTTGCCTGTTAGTCCATACCCGGCTAATGTTGATCTGTCTTGTACTCATGTTCCTCACCCCCTCTTTTTATTGTACATCAATGTTTCATGTATTGCACTGTGCACCTTGAATATAAAAATAAAAAAAAACTTTGTAATATTTGATTCAGCTTTTTTGCTCTGGTTCTCCCTTTTTTCTAAATGTTACTGTGGGCTGTGGATGTGACAGTTTCGGGACATCCCAACCTCCTGTGGTCCTCTGATTGGCTGTATTGGTCACATGAAAATAAATAATGCCACGGGAGTCCAAAATGTACCCAGAGTGGCATGGAATCAGTCCTAGGAGAAAAAGTGGCAGATGGATATTGAGTTTTAAAATGTAGTAGAATCCAGAAAAATTAAGATTTATCGTGCATCTTGATTTTGCATTAAAGAGTTTTGGAACACATAGCAATATAGTTAATATTGTTAGATTCATTGAGTGAAAAATTTAACAATATACAGTAGTAAGATTCATTGAGTGAAAAAAAGATTAAGGTACACTAAGTTAGTCAATGTGAGCAGCAGTCAGATAAGGGCGGCTATAACAGGGTGACTTCTGTTAAAATTGAGTTGACATGACTATTCTATTGCATTCCGTTTTTTCCGTAGATTATCGTCCTGAATATAGGATCAATGTCTCTGTTCTTATCAGAAGTCTCTTGCACTGATATACGGTATGTTCCAGGCTGTGCTATAAAGTCATAATTTATTAATCGTATTCATTTATTAGTAATGTACCAATAAGCACTTTGTATTGAATGCTACTTTCTTTGTGAATTGCCTAATGTTCAGGGCCAACTCACAGAACTTGGAAATATGCTAAAGGGAACAGCTCCTATTCAGGTCAGGAGAACAGCCAAAAATAGATGGATTCTGACAGTCTATTGACTATGTACAAGAGCTGCCAGCAGCTGGCAGTACTGAAGTTATCCTAGAAATGTGTACTACCCCAATGAAAGCTGGCTGGCTTCCAGGGCAGAGAGTGACAGCTGTATGAGAGACCAGTGGAAATGCTGAGAGCTCAGAACACAGAATAAGCCTTGGGAAGAACCTTCTGAGGCTGCTGTCAGATCACTTCCATAGACTAACTGGACATACTGCTTGATAACAACCTTCTGATATGTCTATTCTGTTGATGCTTTTAAATAGAATGGAGCTGGTGCTTTTGACTACATGCAAATAGAAAGCTTAAATTCATGAAACTGATATCACCATTTCTTGGTACTTAAGGCCCCGTTACACGCAGCGACGCATCTAACGATATATCGCCGGGGTCACGGATTCCGTGACGCACATCCGGCATCGTTAACGACGTCGTTGCGTGTGACACCAACGAGCGGCCGATAAGGATGGAAAATACTCACCAAGTCGTCCATCGTTGACAAGTTGTTCATTTTCAAAAAATCGTTGATTGTTGAGGACACAGGTTGTTCGTCGTTCCCGAGGCAGCACACATCGCTATGTGTGACACCTTGGGAACGACAAACTACATCTTACCTGCAGCCGCCAGCAATGAGGTAGGAAGGAGGTGGGTGGGATGTTACGGCCGCTCATCTCCGCCCCTACGCTTCTTTTGGGCGGCCGCTTAGTGACGCCGCTGTGACGCCGCACGAACCACCCCCTTAGAAAGGAGGCGGTTCGCCGGCCACAGCGACGTCGCTAGGCAGGTAAGTCTGTTTGACGGCTCCTAACTATATTGTGCGATTTGCCCGTGACGCACAAACGTCGGGGGCGGGTGCTTTCATCAGCGACATCGCTAGCGATGTCGCTGCGTGTAAAGCCCCCTTTAGTAATGGACTATTTGTCAATTACAAATCTATATTTATCAATTCTAGCCACAATAAAGTATAGCTACCTGAAAGTCACTTCCAAAAAAATGAAGATTATTGATCATTTAAAGTGTTTCAAGCCATTAGTTGCTTACTTGTACACAAAATAGCCTGATAGAAAAGAAAACCAGATTTTGTGTTTCCACTGAGTATTTTCTTAAGAATACAATGATACAGAAGATACTGTTCTTTTTCTGTAATCACCACCTTTATTCACCAGGTTGATTTGGGTTTGATATAGAGCTTACTGCAAAAGTCGAATTGATCTAAATCAGATTTATGGCATTATGGAAAATATTAGTTGCCCCACATGTGTTTTTTTGACAACCTCTACAATAATTTATTTTAAAGGGTTGCAACCAGGAGCACACTGTTTCTGGACTGCAGTTTGTTCCTGAATGATTTACAGTTTGGGCTTGAAAGATTATCATGCCTCTGGCCAGAATTGTGCAGTCTCCCTTACTGTAAGCAGAGTCAGCTTTGCCCCTGCAACGTGAGAGGAACGAAGGGGCACTGAAGCTGGTTGGAGGAAATGGCGTTCCCCAAGCCTTCAGGAGGGAAACACATGGCATTACTATATACTATGTGTTTCTATACTGAACGGGTTAATTTTTATTTTTGCTTGTACCTAGGTTCTGTAGGTGGTTTTCTGCTTCTTTTTTCCCGCCAGCAATCGCTATGCCCTGGGTAAGTTGCCCAGGGCATTGTGATTGGCTGTCTTTGAGACACTTGCAGTGCATTGCTGAGGGAAATTTTCCTAATCTCCACCAGCGGTGGGCTGTGATTGGGGATGTTTATCTGTAAACACGGTGTACTAATGTGTGAAAAGGTGTGTGGCGCTGGCAGTCTGTGTCAGTCTGTCAGCGTCGATTACTTGAAGATGCCCGCCCGCCCTCCTGTTAATTTAGTTTTCATCATGGCCTTGGGGTAAGTCCTTCATTATGAAGGGACATATGTAGTGGTGAAATGAGCTTGAGCGTTTGTGCTGAGCTGCGTTCAGTTATTTTGGTATTGTTATAGGTTCAAACCAATTATAATTGCTATTGATTAATTTTCTTATGTTTTAAAATTTTAATAAAAGTCCGTGGGCAGTTTTTTATTCCACCAGATCCATTGTGTCTGTTTTTATTTTGATTGTTTAGGCTATGTGTCCACGGGAGAATGTAGCTGCGGATTTTTCTGCATCAAAATCCGCAGCTTTCCCGCAAAATCTGCACCTTTTCAAAGGTGCGAATTTGCCACGGATTTACCGCGGAATTGCCACGGATTTGATGCGGATTTTGGTGCGGATTTTTTTTTTTCCCCAATTGTAAAGCCAAAATCCGGATGAAAATCTGCAACAATAATTGACATGTTGCAGATTTTTCCGGATCAAAATGCGCACGAAATCCGCTGCGGAAAAATCCGCAGCGTGGGCACAACATTTCCAAGATGCCATAGAAATGGCTGGGAAGTGCCTGAGCTGCAGATTTTCGGGAAATCCACGGCTTTTCCGTGAGAAATCCGCGGCAAAATCCGCGCATTTTCCGCAGCGTGGGCACATAGCCTTATATTGATGTTAATGTATTATGAAATGCCATGAGCAGTAGAGATGAGCTGACCCTTGGAAGTTCAGTTCGGTGGGTTCAGCCGTACTTTAGATAAAGTTCGGACTTGACACTAATTGGGCAATTTGAGTCTTCGCCCCCATGCAGCCAGGCATAAACAGATCAGCTCTGGGGGTGGGTGAGCGGAGTTTTCCATTTGTATTTGTTTGTACACACTACATCAGATCATGCTGTTGTTACCCCCAGTGTGAACCAATCAAACACTGAAAGCGTCTCTCACTGGGCTGAGCACCGAGAGTACCAGAGCACACTGATACTCGCACGAGTTGTTTGCATACCT
>NW_027444540.1:0-21364 GCF_048569485.1 Anomaloglossus baeobatrachus | reverse complement strand
TCTCTCCCTAAGATGTGTCCGGCATAGGCCAGGGTGCCACTCGAGGCCCAAACCAATTCTGGTTATCGCTTCTCGGCCTTTTGGCTAAGATCAAGTGTAGTATCTGTTCTTATCAGTTTAATATCTGATACGTCCCCTATCTGGGGACCATATATTAAATGGATTTTTAGAACAGGGAGATGGAAAAAGAGCTTGCTCTGTCCACTCCACGCATTGACCTGGTATTGCAGTACCTCCAGGAACGGTGCACCCCTTCTTAACCCAGTTTCCAAAAGCAGAACTCAATTCACCTGATTCATATTAGCCCGATTTAATGAATTGGAAGAAAGCATACGTCTTCATATGCACCTCAATTTGGCCCATTCACTTTTCACACTTCCTCCTTTTGTTTTTTATCTTTCACACTTTTGACTTTCTTTATTCATCCAAATAGCAAACTCATCACCACTCAACCTGACCAACTCGGCTATGTCCCCGTGCTGCAGTTCTCTGTCTTATCTAGATCATTTGCAATTGAATGGAATAGATCCCTTTTGGACAAAGTGGATTCACCTGCTGCTGCAGTGACCACAGGTGTGATAACATCTAGAATTGGCATCTGGTGCGATCTCTCCGCTTCCACTCCAAAGAAAGTTACCTGTTTATTCCTATCATGCATTGGTTTTTGGGGTTTTCTTTGAGTAATGATGATCTCTTTAGTAGTCTGTTGGCGCCCTCTCCTGGAGGAATAGTTTGCTTGCTCTTGGACATTCTAAAAGAGAGGTCATGATAGACATTGAGCTTCTGAGCTCAATTGGGGACAGTCATGGGTGATGAATGTTTGCAACCTACTGCGAAGCCTCATACCGCAATATAAGGAACGTCAAATACTAAGAAAGGGCGGCCTATGAAAGAATTACTACTTTCAATAAGTACACTTAAACGGCTAATTGGGAATAGAAAAACTGTAAAAAGCCCTCTGAGAAAGCCCCCCTCTAACCTTTGATAGTAAGCTTTTCTGTAGTCTGCCTGTTGATGTATTTTCCGTTTGAACTGTGCACAACATGAAGAGACGGAACACTGGCGGCTTGTCACAATGCCCCCCGATGACATCACAATAGCGCTGCTGCCTAGAAAACAAGCTGCGCAGAAGAAGTTGTTCTTTGGGTGGGAGGGTGGGCTAGTGGAAGGAGGGGGCAATCTCTTTTTTTCCCGGGTGGTAGGGGGATGACAGGAGAAGGGAAGCGGGTGGTGAGAAAGGTACAGAGGGCAGGGTTTGGGGGCTGGGAAGGAAAGGGAAAAGATTAGGGTTTGGGGATGATGAAAGGGCTTTCTACGGGTAAGGATGGCAAAGGGTGGCAGTGACGGAAAGTCAGGCAACCTGTCCTGTCCGTCTTTTTGTATCGTGAATTGGAAAGACTGCAAGGGGGAGGGGAGTTGCTTGCGCCCTAAAGGAGGAGTTATTCAGATTCATTGCAGTGGGCGGCGGCTGCAAAACGCACCATTCTTCTTGTTTTGGCTCTGCAAAGCAGCCTTTTCAAGGGTTGGCTTGGGTGACAAAATGTCTTGTGTAGGCGTGGGTTTGTCTCCCTCTCGCTCTCTCTCCCTAAGATGTGTCCGGCATAGGCCAGGGTGCCACTCGAGGCCCAAACCAATTCTGGTTATCGCTTCTCGGCCTTTTGGCTAAGATCAAGTGTAGTATCGTTCGAAAAGGTGGTTTAAGGCTCCGGCCACCTTAGTACAATGATGCAATGCACACTGGAAGGTTGCGCTTGTTAGTACTTTGGGAGGATAGTATATCCATCTAGAGGAAACCATGGCCCTACCAGGATCGAGGCTATTAGACTGAGTAAGTGTGGGGGTTATGGTGCAATGTGCCCCAGGAATGGACACCCTGGAGGGAGTCTGAACTTGCTAGGTTGGGACCCTGGTAAGCCTCAGACTCTGTCGCACGCCGCGCCTTGCCTATTCATACTTTCCAAGCATATTGCCCTATCCCGGCCTTCTGGCTAAGAAGGGAAATTTTTATAATCCCGGTCGGAGGTCCGGTCAGCTTTGGGCTGAGAAACCAACACCCGGTTGGAGGTCCGGGTCAGCTTTGGCTGAGAAACCAACACCCGGTTGGAGGTCCGGTTAGCCTTGGGCTGAGAAACCAACACCCGGTTGGAGGTCCGGTCAGCCTTGGGCTGAGAAACCAACACCCGGTTGGAGGTCCGGTTAGCCTTGGGCTGAGAAACCAACACCGGTTGACGGTCCGGGCAGTCTCGGCTGCGAAACCAACGACTAGTAGCTCCCTACTCCACTTGGGTAAGATGCCTCGGTGGACGCTGGGAGCAACAACAAGGCTCAACCAGGCTTCGGCTTGGGGGAGCACCGAAGATCCCTGACCCTCGCTGTGGCCTTCTGGCTCGGAGGGACGGGGTTGATTTTTGGGGATCCTCTTCTCACGGAGGGGTCCACACGAATCCTAGCCTTTGCACTGTTTTTGGTGTGACTTCGGTCATGCATTTTTGCGGTGCTTTGGAAAGCTTCATTAAATAAAAAAAAAAAATCTGTTCTTATCAGTTTAATATCTGATACGTCCCCTATCTGGGGACCATATATTAAATGGATTTTTAGAACAGGGAGATGGAAAAAGAGCTTGCTCTGTCCACTCCACGCATTGACCTGGTATTGCAGTACCTCCAGGAACGGTGCACCCCTTCTTAACCCAGTTTCCAAAAGCAGAACTCAATTCACCTGATTCATATTAGCCCGATTTAATGAATTGGAAGAAAGCATACGTCTTCATATGCACCTCAATTTGGCCCATTCACTTTTCACACTTCCTCCTTTTGTTTTTTATCTTTCACACTTTTGACTTTCTTTATTCATCCAAATAGCAAACTCATCACCACTCAACCTGACCAACTCGGCTATGTCCCCGTGCTGCAGTTCTCTGTCTTATCTAGATCATTTGCAATTGAATGGAATAGATCCCTTTTGGACAAAGTGGATTCACCTGCTGCTGCAGTGACCACAGGTGTGATAACATCTAGAATTGGCATCTGGTGCGATCTCTCCGCTTCCACTCCAAAGAAAGTTACCTGTTTATTCCTATCATGCATTGGTTTTTGGGGTTTTCTTTGAGTAATGATGATCTCTTTAGTAGTCTGTTGGCGCCCTCTCCTGGAGGAATAGTTTGCTTGCTCTTGGACATTCTAAAAGAGAGGTCATGATAGACATTGAGCTTCTGAGCTCAATTGGGGACAGTCATGGGTGAT
Organism: Anomaloglossus baeobatrachus; assembly: GCF_048569485.1. Classification (NCBI taxonomy): domain Eukaryota; kingdom Metazoa; phylum Chordata; class Amphibia; order Anura; family Aromobatidae; genus Anomaloglossus; species Anomaloglossus baeobatrachus. The sequence continues at coordinate 18,122 of NW_027444540.1, read as the reverse complement.
GAATGTTTGCAACCTACTGCGAAGCCTCATACCGCAATATAAGGAACGTCAAATACTAAGAAAGGGCGGCCTATGAAAGAATTACTACTTTCAATAAGTACACTTAAACGGCTAATTGGGAATAGAAAAACTGTAAAAAGCCCTCTGAGAAAGCCCCCCTCTAACCTTTGATAGTAAGCTTTTCTGTAGTCTGCCTGTTGATGTATTTTCCGTTTGAACTGTGCACAACATGAAGAGACGGAACACTGGCGGCTTGTCACAATGCCCCCCGATGACATCACAATAGCGCTGCTGCCTAGAAAACAAGCTGCGCAGAAGAAGTTGTTCTTTGGGTGGGAGGGTGGGCTAGTGGAAGGAGGGGGCAATCTCTTTTTTTCCCGGGTGGTAGGGGGATGACAGGAGAAGGGAAGCGGGTGGTGAGAAAGGTACAGAGGGCAGGGTTTGGGGGCTGGGAAGGAAAGGGAAAAGATTAGGGTTTGGGGATGATGAAAGGGCTTTCTACGGGTAAGGATGGCAAAGGGTGGCAGTGACGGAAAGTCAGGCAACCTGTCCTGTCCGTCTTTTTGTATCGTGAATTGGAAAGACTGCAAGGGGGAGGGGAGTTGCTTGCGCCCTAAAGGAGGAGTTATTCAGATTCATTGCAGTGGGCGGCGGCTGCAAAACGCACCATTCTTCTTGTTTTGGCTCTGCAAAGCAGCCTTTTCAAGGGTTGGCTTGGGTGACAAAATGTCTTGTGTAGGCGTGGGTTTGTCTCCCTCTCGCTCTCTCTCCCTAAGATGTGTCCGGCATAGGCCAGGGTGCCACTCGAGGCCCAAACCAATTCTGGTTATCGCTTCTCGGCCTTTTGGCTAAGATCAAGTGTAGTATCTGTTCTTATCAGTTTAATATCTGATACGTCCCCTATCTGGGGACCATATATTAAATGGATTTTTAGAACAGGGAGATGGAAAAAGAGCTTGCTCTGTCCACTCCACGCATTGACCTGGTATTGCAGTACCTCCAGGAACGGTGCACCCCTTCTTAACCCAGTTTCCAAAAGCAGAACTCAATTCACCTGATTCATATTAGCCCGATTTAATGAATTGGAAGAAAGCATACGTCTTCATATGCACCTCAATTTGGCCCATTCACTTTTCACACTTCCTCCTTTTGTTTTTTATCTTTCACACTTTTGACTTTCTTTATTCATCCAAATAGCAAACTCATCACCACTCAACCTGACCAACTCGGCTATGTCCCCGTGCTGCAGTTCTCTGTCTTATCTAGATCATTTGCAATTGAATGGAATAGATCCCTTTTGGACAAAGTGGATTCACCTGCTGCTGCAGTGACCACAGGTGTGATAACATCTAGAATTGGCATCTGGTGCGATCTCTCCGCTTCCACTCCAAAGAAAGTTACCTGTTTATTCCTATCATGCATTGGTTTTTGGGGTTTTCTTTGAGTAATGATGATCTCTTTAGTAGTCTGTTGGCGCCCTCTCCTGGAGGAATAGTTTGCTTGCTCTTGGACATTCTAAAAGAGAGGTCATGATAGACATTGAGCTTCTGAGCTCAATTGGGGACAGTCATGGGTGATGAATGTTTGCAACCTACTGCGAAGCCTCATACCGCAATATAAGGAACGTCAAATACTAAGAAAGGGCGGCCTATGAAAGAATTACTACTTTCAATAAGTACACTTAAACGGCTAATTGGGAATAGAAAAACTGTAAAAAGCCCTCTGAGAAAGCCCCCCTCTAACCTTTGATAGTAAGCTTTTCTGTAGTCTGCCTGTTGATGTATTTTCCGTTTGAACTGTGCACAACATGAAGAGACGGAACACTGGCGGCTTGTCACAATGCCCCCCGATGACATCACAATAGCGCTGCTGCCTAGAAAACAAGCTGCGCAGAAGAAGTTGTTCTTTGGGTGGGAGGGTGGGCTAGTGGAAGGAGGGGGCAATCTCTTTTTTTCCCGGGTGGTAGGGGGATGACAGGAGAAGGGAAGCGGGTGGTGAGAAAGGTACAGAGGGCAGGGTTTGGGGGCTGGGAAGGAAAGGGAAAAGATTAGGGTTTGGGGATGATGAAAGGGCTTTCTACGGGTAAGGATGGCAAAGGGTGGCAGTGACGGAAAGTCAGGCAACCTGTCCTGTCCGTCTTTTTGTATCGTGAATTGGAAAGACTGCAAGGGGGAGGGGAGTTGCTTGCGCCCTAAAGGAGGAGTTATTCAGATTCATTGCAGTGGGCGGCGGCTGCAAAACGCACCATTCTTCTTGTTTTGGCTCTGCAAAGCAGCCTTTTCAAGGGTTGGCTTGGGTGACAAAATGTCTTGTGTAGGCGTGGGTTTGTCTCCCTCTCGCTCTCTCTCCCTAAGATGTGTCCGGCATAGGCCAGGGTGCCACTCGAGGCCCAAACCAATTCTGGTTATCGCTTCTCGGCCTTTTGGCTAAGATCAAGTGTAGTATCTGTTCTTATCAGTTTAATATCTGATACGTCCCCTATCTGGGGACCATATATTAAATGGATTTTTAGAACAGGGAGATGGAAAAAGAGCTTGCTCTGTCCACTCCACGCATTGACCTGGTATTGCAGTACCTCCAGGAACGGTGCACCCCTTCTTAACCCAGTTTCCAAAAGCAGAACTCAATTCACCTGATTCATATTAGCCCGATTTAATGAATTGGAAGAAAGCATACGTCTTCATATGCACCTCAATTTGGCCCATTCACTTTTCACACTTCCTCCTTTTGTTTTTTATCTTTCACACTTTTGACTTTCTTTATTCATCCAAATAGCAAACTCATCACCACTCAACCTGACCAACTCGGCTATGTCCCCGTGCTGCAGTTCTCTGTCTTATCTAGATCATTTGCAATTGAATGGAATAGATCCCTTTTGGACAAAGTGGATTCACCTGCTGCTGCAGTGACCACAGGTGTGATAACATCTAGAATTGGCATCTGGTGCGATCTCTCCGCTTCCACTCCAAAGAAAGTTACCTGTTTATTCCTATCATGCATTGGTTTTTGGGGTTTTCTTTGAGTAATGATGATCTCTTTAGTAGTCTGTTGGCGCCCTCTCCTGGAGGAATAGTTTGCTTGCTCTTGGACATTCTAAAAGAGAGGTCATGATAGACATTGAGCTTCTGAGCTCAATTGGGGACAGTCATGGGTGATGAATGTTTGCAACCTACTGCGAAGCCTCATACCGCAATATAAGGAACGTCAAATACTAAGAAAGGGCGGCCTATGAAAGAATTACTACTTTCAATAAGTACACTTAAACGGCTAATTGGGAATAGAAAAACTGTAAAAAGCCCTCTGAGAAAGCCCCCCTCTAACCTTTGATAGTAAGCTTTTCTGTAGTCTGCCTGTTGATGTATTTTCCGTTTGAACTGTGCACAACATGAAGAGACGGAACACTGGCGGCTTGTCACAATGCCCCCCGATGACATCACAATAGCGCTGCTGCCTAGAAAACAAGCTGCGCAGAAGAAGTTGTTCTTTGGGTGGGAGGGTGGGCTAGTGGAAGGAGGGGGCAATCTCTTTTTTTCCCGGGTGGTAGGGGGATGACAGGAGAAGGGAAGCGGGTGGTGAGAAAGGTACAGAGGGCAGGGTTTGGGGGCTGGGAAGGAAAGGGAAAAGATTAGGGTTTGGGGATGATGAAAGGGCTTTCTACGGGTAAGGATGGCAAAGGGTGGCAGTGACGGAAAGTCAGGCAACCTGTCCTGTCCGTCTTTTTGTATCGTGAATTGGAAAGACTGCAAGGGGGAGGGGAGTTGCTTGCGCCCTAAAGGAGGAGTTATTCAGATTCATTGCAGTGGGCGGCGGCTGCAAAACGCACCATTCTTCTTGTTTTGGCTCTGCAAAGCAGCCTTTTCAAGGGTTGGCTTGGGTGACAAAATGTCTTGTGTAGGCGTGGGTTTGTCTCCCTCTCGCTCTCTCTCCCTAAGATGTGTCCGGCATAGGCCAGGGTGCCACTCGAGGCCCAAACCAATTCTGGTTATCGCTTCTCGGCCTTTTGGCTAAGATCAAGTGTAGTATCTGTTCTTATCAGTTTAATATCTGATACGTCCCCTATCTGGGGACCATATATTAAATGGATTTTTAGAACAGGGAGATGGAAAAAGAGCTTGCTCTGTCCACTCCACGCATTGACCTGGTATTGCAGTACCTCCAGGAACGGTGCACCCCTTCTTAACCCAGTTTCCAAAAGCAGAACTCAATTCACCTGATTCATATTAGCCCGATTTAATGAATTGGAAGAAAGCATACGTCTTCATATGCACCTCAATTTGGCCCATTCACTTTTCACACTTCCTCCTTTTGTTTTTTATCTTTCACACTTTTGACTTTCTTTATTCATCCAAATAGCAAACTCATCACCACTCAACCTGACCAACTCGGCTATGTCCCCGTGCTGCAGTTCTCTGTCTTATCTAGATCATTTGCAATTGAATGGAATAGATCCCTTTTGGACAAAGTGGATTCACCTGCTGCTGCAGTGACCACAGGTGTGATAACATCTAGAATTGGCATCTGGTGCGATCTCTCCGCTTCCACTCCAAAGAAAGTTACCTGTTTATTCCTATCATGCATTGGTTTTTGGGGTTTTCTTTGAGTAATGATGATCTCTTTAGTAGTCTGTTGGCGCCCTCTCCTGGAGGAATAGTTTGCTTGCTCTTGGACATTCTAAAAGAGAGGTCATGATAGACATTGAGCTTCTGAGCTCAATTGGGGACAGTCATGGGTGATGAATGTTTGCAACCTACTGCGAAGCCTCATACCGCAATATAAGGAACGTCAAATACTAAGAAAGGGCGGCCTATGAAAGAATTACTACTTTCAATAAGTACACTTAAACGGCTAATTGGGAATAGAAAAACTGTAAAAAGCCCTCTGAGAAAGCCCCCCTCTAACCTTTGATAGTAAGCTTTTCTGTAGTCTGCCTGTTGATGTATTTTCCGTTTGAACTGTGCACAACATGAAGAGACGGAACACTGGCGGCTTGTCACAATGCCCCCCGATGACATCACAATAGCGCTGCTGCCTAGAAAACAAGCTGCGCAGAAGAAGTTGTTCTTTGGGTGGGAGGGTGGGCTAGTGGAAGGAGGGGGCAATCTCTTTTTTTCCCGGGTGGTAGGGGGATGACAGGAGAAGGGAAGCGGGTGGTGAGAAAGGTACAGAGGGCAGGGTTTGGGGGCTGGGAAGGAAAGGGAAAAGATTAGGGTTTGGGGATGATGAAAGGGCTTTCTACGGGTAAGGATGGCAAAGGGTGGCAGTGACGGAAAGTCAGGCAACCTGTCCTGTCCGTCTTTTTGTATCGTGAATTGGAAAGACTGCAAGGGGGAGGGGAGTTGCTTGCGCCCTAAAGGAGGAGTTATTCAGATTCATTGCAGTGGGCGGCGGCTGCAAAACGCACCATTCTTCTTGTTTTGGCTCTGCAAAGCAGCCTTTTCAAGGGTTGGCTTGGGTGACAAAATGTCTTGTGTAGGCGTGGGTTTGTCTCCCTCTCGCTCTCTCTCCCTAAGATGTGTCCGGCATAGGCCAGGGTGCCACTCGAGGCCCAAACCAATTCTGGTTATCGCTTCTCGGCCTTTTGGCTAAGATCAAGTGTAGTATCTGTTCTTATCAGTTTAATATCTGATACGTCCCCTATCTGGGGACCATATATTAAATGGATTTTTAGAACAGGGAGATGGAAAAAGAGCTTGCTCTGTCCACTCCACGCATTGACCTGGTATTGCAGTACCTCCAGGAACGGTGCACCCCTTCTTAACCCAGTTTCCAAAAGCAGAACTCAATTCACCTGATTCATATTAGCCCGATTTAATGAATTGGAAGAAAGCATACGTCTTCATATGCACCTCAATTTGGCCCATTCACTTTTCACACTTCCTCCTTTTGTTTTTTATCTTTCACACTTTTGACTTTCTTTATTCATCCAAATAGCAAACTCATCACCACTCAACCTGACCAACTCGGCTATGTCCCCGTGCTGCAGTTCTCTGTCTTATCTAGATCATTTGCAATTGAATGGAATAGATCCCTTTTGGACAAAGTGGATTCACCTGCTGCTGCAGTGACCACAGGTGTGATAACATCTAGAATTGGCATCTGGTGCGATCTCTCCGCTTCCACTCCAAAGAAAGTTACCTGTTTATTCCTATCATGCATTGGTTTTTGGGGTTTTCTTTGAGTAATGATGATCTCTTTAGTAGTCTGTTGGCGCCCTCTCCTGGAGGAATAGTTTGCTTGCTCTTGGACATTCTAAAAGAGAGGTCATGATAGACATTGAGCTTCTGAGCTCAATTGGGGACAGTCATGGGTGATGAATGTTTGCAACCTACTGCGAAGCCTCATACCGCAATATAAGGAACGTCAAATACTAAGAAAGGGCGGCCTATGAAAGAATTACTACTTTCAATAAGTACACTTAAACGGCTAATTGGGAATAGAAAAACTGTAAAAAGCCCTCTGAGAAAGCCCCCCTCTAACCTTTGATAGTAAGCTTTTCTGTAGTCTGCCTGTTGATGTATTTTCCGTTTGAACTGTGCACAACATGAAGAGACGGAACACTGGCGGCTTGTCACAATGCCCCCCGATGACATCACAATAGCGCTGCTGCCTAGAAAACAAGCTGCGCAGAAGAAGTTGTTCTTTGGGTGGGAGGGTGGGCTAGTGGAAGGAGGGGGCAATCTCTTTTTTTCCCGGGTGGTAGGGGGATGACAGGAGAAGGGAAGCGGGTGGTGAGAAAGGTACAGAGGGCAGGGTTTGGGGGCTGGGAAGGAAAGGGAAAAGATTAGGGTTTGGGGATGATGAAAGGGCTTTCTACGGGTAAGGATGGCAAAGGGTGGCAGTGACGGAAAGTCAGGCAACCTGTCCTGTCCGTCTTTTTGTATCGTGAATTGGAAAGACTGCAAGGGGGAGGGGAGTTGCTTGCGCCCTAAAGGAGGAGTTATTCAGATTCATTGCAGTGGGCGGCGGCTGCAAAACGCACCATTCTTCTTGTTTTGGCTCTGCAAAGCAGCCTTTTCAAGGGTTGGCTTGGGTGACAAAATGTCTTGTGTAGGCGTGGGTTTGTCTCCCTCTCGCTCTCTCTCCCTAAGATGTGTCCGGCATAGGCCAGGGTGCCACTCGAGGCCCAAACCAATTCTGGTTATCGCTTCTCGGCCTTTTGGCTAAGATCAAGTGTAGTATCTGTTCTTATCAGTTTAATATCTGATACGTCCCCTATCTGGGGACCATATATTAAATGGATTTTTAGAACAGGGAGATGGAAAAAGAGCTTGCTCTGTCCACTCCACGCATTGACCTGGTATTGCAGTACCTCCAGGAACGGTGCACCCCTTCTTAACCCAGTTTCCAAAAGCAGAACTCAATTCACCTGATTCATATTAGCCCGATTTAATGAATTGGAAGAAAGCATACGTCTTCATATGCACCTCAATTTGGCCCATTCACTTTTCACACTTCCTCCTTTTGTTTTTTATCTTTCACACTTTTGACTTTCTTTATTCATCCAAATAGCAAACTCATCACCACTCAACCTGACCAACTCGGCTATGTCCCCGTGCTGCAGTTCTCTGTCTTATCTAGATCATTTGCAATTGAATGGAATAGATCCCTTTTGGACAAAGTGGATTCACCTGCTGCTGCAGTGACCACAGGTGTGATAACATCTAGAATTGGCATCTGGTGCGATCTCTCCGCTTCCACTCCAAAGAAAGTTACCTGTTTATTCCTATCATGCATTGGTTTTTGGGGTTTTCTTTGAGTAATGATGATCTCTTTAGTAGTCTGTTGGCGCCCTCTCCTGGAGGAATAGTTTGCTTGCTCTTGGACATTCTAAAAGAGAGGTCATGATAGACATTGAGCTTCTGAGCTCAATTGGGGACAGTCATGGGTGATGAATGTTTGCAACCTACTGCGAAGCCTCATACCGCAATATAAGGAACGTCAAATACTAAGAAAGGGCGGCCTATGAAAGAATTACTACTTTCAATAAGTACACTTAAACGGCTAATTGGGAATAGAAAAACTGTAAAAAGCCCTCTGAGAAAGCCCCCCTCTAACCTTTGATAGTAAGCTTTTCTGTAGTCTGCCTGTTGATGTATTTTCCGTTTGAACTGTGCACAACATGAAGAGACGGAACACTGGCGGCTTGTCACAATGCCCCCCGATGACATCACAATAGCGCTGCTGCCTAGAAAACAAGCTGCGCAGAAGAAGTTGTTCTTTGGGTGGGAGGGTGGGCTAGTGGAAGGAGGGGGCAATCTCTTTTTTTCCCGGGTGGTAGGGGGATGACAGGAGAAGGGAAGCGGGTGGTGAGAAAGGTACAGAGGGCAGGGTTTGGGGGCTGGGAAGGAAAGGGAAAAGATTAGGGTTTGGGGATGATGAAAGGGCTTTCTACGGGTAAGGATGGCAAAGGGTGGCAGTGACGGAAAGTCAGGCAACCTGTCCTGTCCGTCTTTTTGTATCGTGAATTGGAAAGACTGCAAGGGGGAGGGGAGTTGCTTGCGCCCTAAAGGAGGAGTTATTCAGATTCATTGCAGTGGGCGGCGGCTGCAAAACGCACCATTCTTCTTGTTTTGGCTCTGCAAAGCAGCCTTTTCAAGGGTTGGCTTGGGTGACAAAATGTCTTGTGTAGGCGTGGGTTTGTCTCCCTCTCGCTCTCTCTCCCTAAGATGTGTCCGGCATAGGCCAGGGTGCCACTCGAGGCCCAAACCAATTCTGGTTATCGCTTCTCGGCCTTTTGGCTAAGATCAAGTGTAGTATCTGTTCTTATCAGTTTAATATCTGATACGTCCCCTATCTGGGGACCATATATTAAATGGATTTTTAGAACAGGGAGATGGAAAAAGAGCTTGCTCTGTCCACTCCACGCATTGACCTGGTATTGCAGTACCTCCAGGAACGGTGCACCCCTTCTTAACCCAGTTTCCAAAAGCAGAACTCAATTCACCTGATTCATATTAGCCCGATTTAATGAATTGGAAGAAAGCATACGTCTTCATATGCACCTCAATTTGGCCCATTCACTTTTCACACTTCCTCCTTTTGTTTTTTATCTTTCACACTTTTGACTTTCTTTATTCATCCAAATAGCAAACTCATCACCACTCAACCTGACCAACTCGGCTATGTCCCCGTGCTGCAGTTCTCTGTCTTATCTAGATCATTTGCAATTGAATGGAATAGATCCCTTTTGGACAAAGTGGATTCACCTGCTGCTGCAGTGACCACAGGTGTGATAACATCTAGAATTGGCATCTGGTGCGATCTCTCCGCTTCCACTCCAAAGAAAGTTACCTGTTTATTCCTATCATGCATTGGTTTTTGGGGTTTTCTTTGAGTAATGATGATCTCTTTAGTAGTCTGTTGGCGCCCTCTCCTGGAGGAATAGTTTGCTTGCTCTTGGACATTCTAAAAGAGAGGTCATGATAGACATTGAGCTTCTGAGCTCAATTGGGGACAGTCATGGGTGATGAATGTTTGCAACCTACTGCGAAGCCTTATACCGCAATATAAGGAACGTCAAATACTAAGAAAGGGCGGCCTATGAAAGAATTACTACTTTCAATAAGTACACTTAAACGGCTAATTGGGAATAGAAAAACTGTAAAAAGCCCTCTGAGAAAGCCCCCCTCTAACCTTTGATAGTAAGCTTTTCTGTAGTCTGCCTGTTGATGTATTTTCCGTTTGAACTGTGCACAACATGAAGAGACGGAACACTGGCGGCTTGTCACAATGCCCCCCGATGACATCACAATAGCGCTGCTGCCTAGAAAACAAGCTGCGCAGAAGAAGTTGTTCTTTGGGTGGGAGGGTGGGCTAGTGGAAGGAGGGGGCAATCTCTTTTTTTCCCGGGTGGTAGGGGGATGACAGGAGAAGGGAAGCGGGTGGTGAGAAAGGTACAGAGGGCAGGGTTTGGGGGCTGGGAAGGAAAGGGAAAAGATTAGGGTTTGGGGATGATGAAAGGGCTTTCTACGGGTAAGGATGGCAAAGGGTGGCAGTGACGGAAAGTCAGGCAACCTGTCCTGTCCGTCTTTTTGTATCGTGAATTGGAAAGACTGCAAGGGGGAGGGGAGTTGCTTGCGCCCTAAAGGAGGAGTTATTCAGATTCATTGCAGTGGGCGGCGGCTGCAAAACGCACCATTCTTCTTGTTTTGGCTCTGCAAAGCAGCCTTTTCAAGGGTTGGCTTGGGTGACAAAATGTCTTGTGTAGGCGTGGGTTTGTCTCCCTCTCGCTCTCTCTCCCTAAGATGTGTCCGGCATAGGCCAGGGTGCCACTCGAGGCCCAAACCAATTCTGGTTATCGCTTCTCGGCCTTTTGGCTAAGATCAAGTGTAGTATCTGTTCTTATCAGTTTAATATCTGATACGTCCCCTATCTGGGGACCATATATTAAATGGATTTTTAGAACAGGGAGATGGAAAAAGAGCTTGCTCTGTCCACTCCACGCATTGACCTGGTATTGCAGTACCTCCAGGAACGGTGCACCCCTTCTTAACCCAGTTTCCAAAAGCAGAACTCAATTCACCTGATTCATATTAGCCCGATTTAATGAATTGGAAGAAAGCATACGTCTTCATATGCACCTCAATTTGGCCCATTCACTTTTCACACTTCCTCCTTTTGTTTTTTATCTTTCACACTTTTGACTTTCTTTATTCATCCAAATAGCAAACTCATCACCACTCAACCTGACCAACTCGGCTATGTCCCCGTGCTGCAGTTCTCTGTCTTATCTAGATCATTTGCAATTGAATGGAATAGATCCCTTTTGGACAAAGTGGATTCACCTGCTGCTGCAGTGACCACAGGTGTGATAACATCTAGAATTGGCATCTGGTGCGATCTCTCCGCTTCCACTCCAAAGAAAGTTACCTGTTTATTCCTATCATGCATTGGTTTTTGGGGTTTTCTTTGAGTAATGATGATCTCTTTAGTAGTCTGTTGGCGCCCTCTCCTGGAGGAATAGTTTGCTTGCTCTTGGACATTCTAAAAGAGAGGTCATGATAGACATTGAGCTTCTGAGCTCAATTGGGGACAGTCATGGGTGATGAATGTTTGCAACCTACTGCGAAGCCTCATACCGCAATATAAGGAACGTCAAATACTAAGAAAGGGCGGCCTATGAAAGAATTACTACTTTCAATAAGTACACTTAAACGGCTAATTGGGAATAGAAAAACTGTAAAAAGCCCTCTGAGAAAGCCCCCCTCTAACCTTTGATAGTAAGCTTTTCTGTAGTCTGCCTGTTGATGTATTTTCCGTTTGAACTGTGCACAACATGAAGAGACGGAACACTGGCGGCTTGTCACAATGCCCCCCGATGACATCACAATAGCGCTGCTGCCTAGAAAACAAGCTGCGCAGAAGAAGTTGTTCTTTGGGTGGGAGGGTGGGCTAGTGGAAGGAGGGGGCAATCTCTTTTTTTCCCGGGTGGTAGGGGGATGACAGGAGAAGGGAAGCGGGTGGTGAGAAAGGTACAGAGGGCAGGGTTTGGGGGCTGGGAAGGAAAGGGAAAAGATTAGGGTTTGGGGATGATGAAAGGGCTTTCTACGGGTAAGGATGGCAAAGGGTGGCAGTGACGGAAAGTCAGGCAACCTGTCCTGTCCGTCTTTTTGTATCGTGAATTGGAAAGACTGCAAGGGGGAGGGGAGTTGCTTGCGCCCTAAAGGAGGAGTTATTCAGATTCATTGCAGTGGGCGGCGGCTGCAAAACGCACCATTCTTCTTGTTTTGGCTCTGCAAAGCAGCCTTTTCAAGGGTTGGCTTGGGTGACAAAATGTCTTGTGTAGGCGTGGGTTTGTCTCCCTCTCGCTCTCTCTCCCTAAGATGTGTCCGGCATAGGCCAGGGTGCCACTCGAGGCCCAAACCAATTCTGGTTATCGCTTCTCGGCCTTTTGGCTAAGATCAAGTGTAGTATCTGTTCTTATCAGTTTAATATCTGATACGTCCCCTATCTGGGGACCATATATTAAATGGATTTTTAGAACAGGGAGATGGAAAAAGAGCTTGCTCTGTCCACTCCACGCATTGACCTGGTATTGCAGTACCTCCAGGAACGGTGCACCCCTTCTTAACCCAGTTTCCAAAAGCAGAACTCAATTCACCTGATTCATATTAGCCCGATTTAATGAATTGGAAGAAAGCATACGTCTTCATATGCACCTCAATTTGGCCCATTCACTTTTCACACTTCCTCCTTTTGTTTTTTATCTTTCACACTTTTGACTTTCTTTATTCATCCAAATAGCAAACTCATCACCACTCAACCTGACCAACTCGGCTATGTCCCCGTGCTGCAGTTCTCTGTCTTATCTAGATCATTTGCAATTGAATGGAATAGATCCCTTTTGGACAAAGTGGATTCACCTGCTGCTGCAGTGACCACAGGTGTGATAACATCTAGAATTGGCATCTGGTGCGATCTCTCCGCTTCCACTCCAAAGAAAGTTACCTGTTTATTCCTATCATGCATTGGTTTTTGGGGTTTTCTTTGAGTAATGATGATCTCTTTAGTAGTCTGTTGGCGCCCTCTCCTGGAGGAATAGTTTGCTTGCTCTTGGACATTCTAAAAGAGAGGTCATGATAGACATTGAGCTTCTGAGCTCAATTGGGGACAGTCATGGGTGATGAATGTTTGCAACCTACTGCGAAGCCTCATACCGCAATATAAGGAACGTCAAATACTAAGAAAGGGCGGCCTATGAAAGAATTACTACTTTCAATAAGTACACTTAAACGGCTAATTGGGAATAGAAAAACTGTAAAAAGCCCTCTGAGAAAGCCCCCCTCTAACCTTTGATAGTAAGCTTTTCTGTAGTCTGCCTGTTGATGTATTTTCCGTTTGAACTGTGCACAACATGAAGAGACGGAACACTGGCGGCTTGTCACAATGCCCCCCGATGACATCACAATAGCGCTGCTGCCTAGAAAACAAGCTGCGCAGAAGAAGTTGTTCTTTGGGTGGGAGGGTGGGCTAGTGGAAGGAGGGGGCAATCTCTTTTTTTCCCGGGTGGTAGGGGGATGACAGGAGAAGGGAAGCGGGTGGTGAGAAAGGTACAGAGGGCAGGGTTTGGGGGCTGGGAAGGAAAGGGAAAAGATTAGGGTTTGGGGATGATGAAAGGGCTTTCTACGGGTAAGGATGGCAAAGGGTGGCAGTGACGGAAAGTCAGGCAACCTGTCCTGTCCGTCTTTTTGTATCGTGAATTGGAAAGACTGCAAGGGGGAGGGGAGTTGCTTGCGCCCTAAAGGAGGAGTTATTCAGATTCATTGCAGTGGGCGGCGGCTGCAAAACGCACCATTCTTCTTGTTTTGGCTCTGCAAAGCAGCCTTTTCAAGGGTTGGCTTGGGTGACAAAATGTCTTGTGTAGGCGTGGGTTTGTCTCCCTCTCGCTCTCTCTCCCTAAGATGTGTCCGGCATAGGCCAGGGTGCCACTCGAGGCCCAAACCAATTCTGGTTATCGCTTCTCGGCCTTTTGGCTAAGATCAAGTGTAGTATCTGTTCTTATCAGTTTAATATCTGATACGTCCCCTATCTGGGGACCATATATTAAATGGATTTTTAGAACAGGGAGATGGAAAAAGAGCTTGCTCTGTCCACTCCACGCATTGACCTGGTATTGCAGTACCTCCAGGAACGGTGCACCCCTTCTTAACCCAGTTTCCAAAAGCAGAACTCAATTCACCTGATTCATATTAGCCCGATTTAATGAATTGGAAGAAAGCATACGTCTTCATATGCACCTCAATTTGGCCCATTCACTTTTCACACTTCCTCCTTTTGTTTTTTATCTTTCACACTTTTGACTTTCTTTATTCATCCAAATAGCAAACTCATCACCACTCAACCTGACCAACTCGGCTATGTCCCCGTGCTGCAGTTCTCTGTCTTATCTAGATCATTTGCAATTGAATGGAATAGATCCCTTTTGGACAAAGTGGATTCACCTGCTGCTGCAGTGACCACAGGTGTGATAACATCTAGAATTGGCATCTGGTGCGATCTCTCCGCTTCCACTCCAAAGAAAGTTACCTGTTTATTCCTATCATGCATTGGTTTTTGGGGTTTTCTTTGAGTAATGATGATCTCTTTAGTAGTCTGTTGGCGCCCTCTCCTGGAGGAATAGTTTGCTTGCTCTTGGACATTCTAAAAGAGAGGTCATGATAGACATTGAGCTTCTGAGCTCAATTGGGGACAGTCATGGGTGATGAATGTTTGCAACCTACTGCGAAGCCTCATACCGCAATATAAGGAACGTCAAATACTAAGAAAGGGCGGCCTATGAAAGAATTACTACTTTCAATAAGTACACTTAAACGGCTAATTGGGAATAGAAAAACTGTAAAAAGCCCTCTGAGAAAGCCCCCCTCTAACCTTTGATAGTAAGCTTTTCTGTAGTCTGCCTGTTGATGTATTTTCCGTTTGAACTGTGCACAACATGAAGAGACGGAACACTGGCGGCTTGTCACAATGCCCCCCGATGACATCACAATAGCGCTGCTGCCTAGAAAACAAGCTGCGCAGAAGAAGTTGTTCTTTGGGTGGGAGGGTGGGCTAGTGGAAGGAGGGGGCAATCTCTTTTTTTCCCGGGTGGTAGGGGGATGACAGGAGAAGGGAAGCGGGTGGTGAGAAAGGTACAGAGGGCAGGGTTTGGGGGCTGGGAAGGAAAGGGAAAAGATTAGGGTTTGGGGATGATGAAAGGGCTTTCTACGGGTAAGGATGGCAAAGGGTGGCAGTGACGGAAAGTCAGGCAACCTGTCCTGTCCGTCTTTTTGTATCGTGAATTGGAAAGACTGCAAGGGGGAGGGGAGTTGCTTGCGCCCTAAAGGAGGAGTTATTCAGATTCATTGCAGTGGGCGGCGGCTGCAAAACGCACCATTCTTCTTGTTTTGGCTCTGCAAAGCAGCCTTTTCAAGGGTTGGCTTGGGTGACAAAATGTCTTGTGTAGGCGTGGGTTTGTCTCCCTCTCGCTCTCTCTCCCTAAGATGTGTCCGGCATAGGCCAGGGTGCCACTCGAGGCCCAAACCAATTCTGGTTATCGCTTCTCGGCCTTTTGGCTAAGATCAAGTGTAGTATCTGTTCTTATCAGTTTAATATCTGATACGTCCCCTATCTGGGGACCATATATTAAATGGATTTTTAGAACAGGGAGATGGAAAAAGAGCTTGCTCTGTCCACTCCACGCATTGACCTGGTATTGCAGTACCTCCAGGAACGGTGCACCCCTTCTTAACCCAGTTTCCAAAAGCAGAACTCAATTCACCTGATTCATATTAGCCCGATTTAATGAATTGGAAGAAAGCATACGTCTTCATATGCACCTCAATTTGGCCCATTCACTTTTCACACTTCCTCCTTTTGTTTTTTATCTTTCACACTTTTGACTTTCTTTATTCATCCAAATAGCAAACTCATCACCACTCAACCTGACCAACTCGGCTATGTCCCCGTGCTGCAGTTCTCTGTCTTATCTAGATCATTTGCAATTGAATGGAATAGATCCCTTTTGGACAAAGTGGATTCACCTGCTGCTGCAGTGACCACAGGTGTGATAACATCTAGAATTGGCATCTGGTGCGATCTCTCCGCTTCCACTCCAAAGAAAGTTACCTGTTTATTCCTATCATGCATTGGTTTTTGGGGTTTTCTTTGAGTAATGATGATCTCTTTAGTAGTCTGTTGGCGCCCTCTCCTGGAGGAATAGTTTGCTTGCTCTTGGACATTCTAAAAGAGAGGTCATGATAGACATTGAGCTTCTGAGCTCAATTGGGGACAGTCATGGGTGATGAATGTTTGCAACCTACTGCGAAGCCTCATACCGCAATATAAGGAACGTCAAATACTAAGAAAGGGCGGCCTATGAAAGAATTACTACTTTCAATAAGTACACTTAAACGGCTAATTGGGAATAGAAAAACTGTAAAAAGCCCTCTGAGAAAGCCCCCCTCTAACCTTTGATAGTAAGCTTTTCTGTAGTCTGCCTGTTGATGTATTTTCCGTTTGAACTGTGCACAACATGAAGAGACGGAACACTGGCGGCTTGTCACAATGCCCCCCGATGACATCACAATAGCGCTGCTGCCTAGAAAACAAGCTGCGCAGAAGAAGTTGTTCTTTGGGTGGGAGGGTGGGCTAGTGGAAGGAGGGGGCAATCTCTTTTTTTCCCGGGTGGTAGGGGGATGACAGGAGAAGGGAAGCGGGTGGTGAGAAAGGTACAGAGGGCAGGGTTTGGGGGCTGGGAAGGAAAGGGAAAAGATTAGGGTTTGGGGATGATGAAAGGGCTTTCTACGGGTAAGGATGGCAAAGGGTGGCAGTGACGGAAAGTCAGGCAACCTGTCCTGTCCGTCTTTTTGTATCGTGAATTGGAAAGACTGCAAGGGGGAGGGGAGTTGCTTGCGCCCTAAAGGAGGAGTTATTCAGATTCATTGCAGTGGGCGGCGGCTGCAAAACGCACCATTCTTCTTGTTTTGGCTCTGCAAAGCAGCCTTTTCAAGGGTTGGCTTGGGTGACAAAATGTCTTGTGTAGGCGTGGGTTTGTCTCCCTCTCGCTCTCTCTCCCTAAGATGTGTCCGGCATAGGCCAGGGTGCCACTCGAGGCCCAAACCAATTCTGGTTATCGCTTCTCGGCCTTTTGGCTAAGATCAAGTGTAGTATCTGTTCTTATCAGTTTAATATCTGATACGTCCCCTATCTGGGGACCATATATTAAATGGATTTTTAGAACAGGGAGATGGAAAAAGAGCTTGCTCTGTCCACTCCACGCATTGACCTGGTATTGCAGTACCTCCAGGAACGGTGCACCCCTTCTTAACCCAGTTTCCAAAAGCAGAACTCAATTCACCTGATTCATATTAGCCCGATTTAATGAATTGGAAGAAAGCATACGTCTTCATATGCACCTCAATTTGGCCCATTCACTTTTCACACTTCCTCCTTTTGTTTTTTATCTTTCACACTTTTGACTTTCTTTATTCATCCAAATAGCAAACTCATCACCACTCAACCTGACCAACTCGGCTATGTCCCCGTGCTGCAGTTCTCTGTCTTATCTAGATCATTTGCAATTGAATGGAATAGATCCCTTTTGGACAAAGTGGATTCACCTGCTGCTGCAGTGACCACAGGTGTGATAACATCTAGAATTGGCATCTGGTGCGATCTCTCCGCTTCCACTCCAAAGAAAGTTACCTGTTTATTCCTATCATGCATTGGTTTTTGGGGTTTTCTTTGAGTAATGATGATCTCTTTAGTAGTCTGTTGGCGCCCTCTCCTGGAGGAATAGTTTGCTTGCTCTTGGACATTCTAAAAGAGAGGTCATGATAGACATTGAGCTTCTGAGCTCAATTGGGGACAGTCATGGGTGATGAATGTTTGCAACCTACTGCGAAGCCTCATACCGCAATATAAGGAACGTCAAATACTAAGAAAGGGCGGCCTATGAAAGAATTACTACTTTCAATAAGTACACTTAAACGGCTAATTGGGAATAGAAAAACTGTAAAAAGCCCTCTGAGAAAGCCCCCCTCTAACCTTTGATAGTAAGCTTTTCTGTAGTCTGCCTGTTGATGTATTTTCCGTTTGAACTGTGCACAACATGAAGAGACGGAACACTGGCGGCTTGTCACAATGCCCCCCGATGACATCACAATAGCGCTGCTGCCTAGAAAACAAGCTGCGCAGAAGAAGTTGTTCTTTGGGTGGGAGGGTGGGCTAGTGGAAGGAGGGGGCAATCTCTTTTTTTCCCGGGTGGTAGGGGGATGACAGGAGAAGGGAAGCGGGTGGTGAGAAAGGTACAGAGGGCAGGGTTTGGGGGCTGGGAAGGAAAGGGAAAAGATTAGGGTTTGGGGATGATGAAAGGGCTTTCTACGGGTAAGGATGGCAAAGGGTGGCAGTGACGGAAAGTCAGGCAACCTGTCCTGTCCGTCTTTTTGTATCGTGAATTGGAAAGACTGCAAGGGGGAGGGGAGTTGCTTGCGCCCTAAAGGAGGAGTTATTCAGATTCATTGCAGTGGGCGGCGGCTGCAAAACGCACCATTCTTCTTGTTTTGGCTCTGCAAAGCAGCCTTTTCAAGGGTTGGCTTGGGTGACAAAATGTCTTGTGTAGGCGTGGGTTTGTCTCCCTCTCGCTC
>NW_027444539.1:0-21368 GCF_048569485.1 Anomaloglossus baeobatrachus | reverse complement strand
CTTACATACCCTATGATGTGTGAGACATTTACGTGATGTTGAAGCTCCTGATGTGGTCTCCAGGAGCTCCGTAGACTCCCATTTGTGATGCGGTGTATCTAACCTGTCTCTGGTCACAGGTGGAGTCTGGATTCTCCTCGGCTTGGCGGGATGATGAGATCCACGTTGCTGCTGGCTCTGTGGGTGAAGCTGACGTTCTCCACCGGGTGAGTGTGAACATTGGAAGTGTCAGTAATGGAATTACATCAGAGCCCGTGAAGCAAAGTGGTGGGAACCAAACGGTGAAAACAATCAATGATTTACAGGACACTAATACAGTAATAATCTACATCCATTCTTACCGCTGAATATATATCCTGCTGGGGGAGGTTTTATGTGTGACTTTTCTAATGAAGCTGAGAAATTGAGCCTTTCATGCTGGGCAGCAGATTGTGTCGAGGCTTGTCTCAATAGAAGGGCCTTCTGCATGTAGCAGTACTCCCTGGAACAGAAGGGGGTGCAGGCATCTCAATAGGCTCCTATAATTGGGGCCATCTTTAGGCTCCCACCGTTGGCCGATCAGTAGGTTCCCACCGTTGGCCGATCAGTAGGCTCCCACCGTTGGCCGATCAGTAGGCTCCCACCGTTGGCCGATCAGTAGGTTCCCACCGTTGGCCGATCAGTAGGTTCCCACCTTTGGCTGATCAGTAGGTTCCCACCGTTGGCTGATCAGTAGGTTCCCACCGTTGGCTGATCAGTAGGTTCCCACCGTTGGCTGATCAGTAGGCTCCCACCATTGGCTGATCAGTAGGTTCCCACCGTTGGCTGATCAGTAGGTTCCCAGCGTTGGCTGATCAGTAGGTTCCCACCGTTGGCTGATCAGTAGGCTCCCACCGTTGGCCGATCAGTGGGCTCCCAACGTTGGCCGATCAGTAGGCTCCCACCGTTGGCCGATCAGTAGGTCCCCACTGTTCGCCGATCAGTAGGCTCCCAACGTTGGCCGATAAGTAGGCTCCCACCGTTGGCCGATCAGTAGGCTGACTGTTGGTTGATCAGTAGGCTCAGACTGTTGGTCGCTCAGTAGTCTCCCACTATTGGCTGATCAGTACTCTCCGACCCTTGGCCTCCCAGTAGACTCTGATCATTGGGTGATCAGTGGGCTCCAATAATTGGGCCGATCAGTAGACTCAGACCTCTAGCTGAGGCTGTATCACAGAGGAGCAGCATATTTAAGTACCTGGGCTATGAGGCGTTCTATGTATGATACTTTATTATGTCTTTTCATCCACCACCGATCACAGCGACAAGATAGTGTTTTCTATAATGGATGGTTCATTGTAACGATTCACCTCTGTATATAGCATATCACATAAGCGGGGATGTCAGTAAGGGCAGTGTGTATGTCAGTAATGTACCCCGGCAGTAGACTGACCCTCCTCTGTGCTGTGTCCCGGCTCATAGGCGGTGGTGCGAGCGCACGGTGCAGGTGATGGAGGAGGAGGTGGTCACCCCCCGGAGGGAGCAGGAGGTACCATGTCACAGCCTCTATCAGTACAGCATGGAAGGCTGGAGGCTGGACCAGGAGAAGATGAGGCTCCAATATGGAGAGGACGGCATGTGCTTTATATACAGGTCAGTATCCTGTGACCCCCATAGGGGCGGAGCCTCCCATATATATCTCGCCCCTCACTCGCTGTATTGTGCCCCAATACCTAATGTGCTCACTGCACCCTCTGCTGGTGGTTTGGTGCAGTGCTGGTCTCTACAGCAGCATATTGCCCTGTATATTGTACATGTATATAATATCGCTCTGCTCCCATCCTAGGCCCCAGTCCACCAGACCGGCTGCTGGGAATCGGACGATACAGGCGTGCTGCGAGGGCTGGACCGGTGACGACTGCACACAAGGTGCGTTATTAGGGATGATATGTGGCTGTGAATGCTCTATGCTGTGTGCTGGATGTACGGGTCCCTGTGCTGTGCGCTGGATG
Source organism: Anomaloglossus baeobatrachus (assembly GCF_048569485.1). Taxonomy (NCBI): domain Eukaryota; kingdom Metazoa; phylum Chordata; class Amphibia; order Anura; family Aromobatidae; genus Anomaloglossus; species Anomaloglossus baeobatrachus. Next base: position 19,398 of record NW_027444539.1, on the reverse strand, counting down.
TACGGGTCCCTGTGCTGTGCGCTGGATGTACGGGGCCCTGTGCTGTGAGCTGGATGTACGGGGCCCTGTGCTGCGCCCTCAGTGCCAGTTACCGTGTGCTGGATGTACGGGGCCCTGTGCTGCGCCCTCGGTGCCAGTTACCATGTGCTGGATGTACGGGGCCCGGTGCTGCGCCCTCGGTGCCAGTTACCATGAGCTGGATGTACGGGGCCCTGTGCTGCGCCCTCGGTGCCAGTTACCGTGTGCTGGATGTACGGGGCCCTGTGCTGGGCCCTCAGTGCCAGTTACCATGAGCTGGATGTACGGGGCCCTGTGCTGGGCCCTCGGTGCCAGGTAACGTGTGCTGGATGTACGGGGCCCTGTGCTGGGCCCTCGGTGCCAGGTAACATGTGTGCTGGATGTACGGGGCCCTGTGCTGGGCCCTCGGTGCCAGGTAACGTATGCTGGATGTACGGGGCCCCTGTGCTGGGCCCTCGGTGCCAGGTAACATGTGCTGGATGTACGGGGCCCTGTGCTGGGCCCTCGGTGCCAGGTAACGTGTGCTGGATGTACGGGGCCCTGTGCGGGGCTCTCGGTGCCAGGTAACATGTGTGCTGGATGTACGGGGCCCTGTGCTGGGCCCTCAGTGCCAGTTACCATGAGCTGGATGTACGGGGCCCTGTGCTGGGCCCTCGGTGCCAGGTAACATGTGTGCTGGATGTACGGGGCCCTGTGCTGGGCCCTCGGTGCCAGGTAACATGTGTGCTGGATGTACGGGGCCCTGTGCTGGGCCCTCGGTGCCAGGTAACCTATGCTGGATGTACGGGGCCCTGTGCTGGGCCCTCGGTGCCAGGTAACATGTGTGCTGGATGTACGGGGCCCTGTGCTGGGCCCTCGGTGCCAGGTAACCTATGCTGGATGTACGGGGCCCCTGTGCTGGGCCCTCGGTGCCAGGTAACATGTGCTGGATGTGCTGGGCCCTCGGTGCCAGGTAACGTGTGCTGGATGTACGGGGCCCTGTGCGGGGCTCTCGGTGCCAGGTAACAAGTGCTGGATGTACGGGGCCCTGTCCTGGGCCCTTGATGCTGAATGCTCTTGGGGGGGGGTCCTCAGAGGCTGAGTGTGCGGCCTCGTATATGTTGGTGCTGGGTGTGATGCCCTGGCCGGGCCAGGTAGTCACAAATAGGGCCTTGCAATACACCCTTCCCTCACAGGTAACACACAGCCAACCTTAAAACCCTAGTCACTCCCAAAGGGCTTGATAGACACACCAGGGGGTGGAACCAGGCGGTTGGAAGACGCCCACTGAGGAGTTTTAGACAGCCCGGGGCGGGGAAAAGTCAGTCCCGTTCAGTCAGTCTTGTTCAGTCAGTCTTGTTCAGTCAGTCTTGTTCAGTCAGTCCCGTTCAGTCAGTTCCGTTCAGTCAGTTCAGTCAGTTCCGTTCAGTCAGTTCCGTTCAGTCATTTCCGTTCAGTCAGTTCCGTTCAGTCAGTTCTGTTCAGTCAGTTCTGTTCAGTCAGTTCCGTTCAGTCAGTTCCGTTCAGTCAGTTCCGTTCAGTCAGTTCCGTTCAGTCAGTTCCGTTCAGTCAGTTCCGTTCAGTCAGTTCAGTCAGTTCAGTCAGTTCAGTCAGTTCAGTCAGTTCAGTCAGGTCAGTCAGTTCAGTCAGTTCAGTCAGTTCCGTTCAGTCAGTTCCGTTCAGTCCGTTCCGTTCAGTCAGTTCCGTTCAGTCAGTTCCGTTCAGTCAGTTCAGTCAGTTCCTTTCAGTCAGTTCAGTCAGTTCCTTTCAGTCAGTTCAGTCAGTTCCGTTCAGTCAGTTCAGTCAGTTCCGTTCAGTCAGTTCCGTTCAGTCAGTTCCGTTCAGTCAGTTCAGTCAGTTTCGTTCAGTCAGTTCAGTCAGTTCCGTTCAGTCAGTTCCGTTCAGTCAGTTCCGTTCAGTCAGTTCCGTTCAGTCAGTTCCGTTCAGTCAGTTCCGTTCAGTCAGTTCCGTTGAGTCAGTTCCGTTCAGTCAGTTCCGTTCAGTCAGTTCCGTTCAGTCAGTTCCGTTCAGTCAGTCCCGTTAGTTCAGTCAGTGCCGTTCAGTCAGTTCAGTCAGTTCCGTTCAGTCAGTCAGTTCAGTCAGTTCCGTTTAGTCAGTTCCGTTCAGTCAGTTCAGTCAGTTCCGTTCAGTCAGTCAGTTCCGTTCAGTCAGTTCCGTACAGTCAGTTCCGTTCAGTCAGTTCCGTTCAGTCAGTTCCGTTCAGTCAGTCCCGTTAGTTCAGTCAGTGCCGTTCAGTCAGTTCAGTCAGTTCCGTTCAGTCAGTCAGTTCAGTCAGTTCCGTTTAGTCAGTTCCGTTCAGTCAGTTCAGTCAGTTCCGTTCAGTCAGTCAGTTCCGTTCAGTCAGTCAGTTCCGTTCAGGCAGTCAGTTCCGTTCAGTCAGTCAGTTCCGTTCAGTCAGTCAGTTCCGTTCAGTCAGTTCCGTTCAGTCAGTTCAGTTCAGTCAGTTCCGTTCAGTCAGTTCCGTTCAGTCAGTTCCGTTCAGTCAGTTCAGTCAGTTCAGTCAGTTCCGTCAGTTCCGTCAGTTCCGTCAGTTCCGTCAGTTCCGTCAGTTCAGTCAGTTCCGTCTGTTCAGTCTGTTCAGTCAGTTCAGTCAGTTCAGTCAGTTCCGTTCAGTCAGTTCAGTCAGTTCCGTTCAGTTAGTTCAGTCAGTTCAGTCAGTTCCGTTCAGTCAGTCAGTTCAGTCAGTTCAGTCCGTTCCGTTCAGTCAGTTCAGTCAGTTCAGTCAGTTCCGTTCAGTCAGTTCAGTCAGTTCCGTTCAGTCAGTTCCGTTCAGTCAGTTCCGTTCAGTCAGTTCCGTTCAGTCAGTTCCGTTCAGTCAGTTCCGTTCAGTCAGTTCCGTTCAGTCAGTTCCGTTCAGTCAGTCCAGTCAGTTCAGTCAGTTCCGTTTAGTCAGTCAGTTCAGTCAGTTCCGTTTAGTCAGTCAGTTCAGTCAGTTCAGTCAGTTCCGTTCAGTCAGTTCAGTCAGTTCTGTTCAGTCAGTTCAGTCAGTTCAGTCAGTTCCGTTCAGTCAGTCAGTTCCGTTCAGTCAGTCAGTTCCGTTCAGTCAGTTCCGTTCAGTCAGTTCCGTTCAGTCAGTTCCGTTCAGTCAGTTCCGTTCAGTCAGTTCCGTTCAGTCAGTTCCGTTCAGTCAGTTCAGTCAGTTCCGTTCAGTCAGTTCAGTCAGTTCAGTCAGTTCCGTTCAGTCAGTTCCGTTCAGTCAGTTCCGTTCAGTCAGTCCAGTTAGTTCAGTCAGTTCCGTTCAGTCAGTCAGTTCAGTCAGTTCCGTTTAGTCAGTTCCGTTCAGTCAGTTCAGTCAGTTCCGTTCAGTCAGTTCAGTCAGTTCCGTTCAGTCAGTCAGGTCAGTCAGTTCCGTTCAGTCAGTTCCGTTCAGTCAGTCCCGTTCAGTCAGTCCCGTTCAGTCAGTCCCGTTCAGTCAGTCCCGTTCAGTCAGTTCAGTCAGTTCCGTTCAGTCAGTTCCGTTCAGTCAGTTCCGTTCAGTCAGTTCCGTTCAGTCAGTTCCGTTCAGTCAGTTCAGTCAGTTCCGTTCAGTCAGTTCCGTTCAGTCAGTTTCGTTCAGTCAGTCAGTCAGTTCAGTCAGTTCCGTTCAGTCAGTTCCGTTCAGTCAGTTCCGTTCAGTCAGTTCCGTTCAGTCAGTTCCGTTCAGTCAGTTCCGTTCAGTCAGTCAGTCAGTTCAGTCAGTTCCGTTCAGTCAGTTCCGTTCAGTCAGTTCCGTTCAGTCAGTTCCGTTCAGTCAGTTCCTTTCAGTCAGTTCCGTTCAGTTCCGTTCAGTCAGTTCCGTTAAGTCAGTTCCGTTCAGTCAGTCAGTCAGTTCAGTCAGTTCCGTTCAGTCAGTTCCGTTCAGTCAGTTCCGTTCAGTCAGTTCCGTTCAGTCAGTTCCGTTAAGTCAGTTCCGTTAAGTCAGTTCCGTTCAGTCAGTCAGTCAGTTCAGTCAGTTCCGTTCAGTCAGTTCCGTTCAGTCAGTTCCGTTCAGTCAGTTCCGTTCAGTCAGTTCCTTTCAGTCAGTTCCGTTCAGTCAGTTCAGTCAGTTCCGTTCAGTCAGTTCCGTTCAGTCAGTCAGTCAGTTCAGTCAGTTCCGTTCAGTCAGTTCCGTTCAGTCAGTTCCGTTCAGTCAGTCAGTCAGTTCAGTCAGTTCCGTTCAGTCAGTTCCGTTCAGTCAGTTCCGTTCAGTCAGTTCCGTTCAGTCAGTTCCGTTCAGTCAGTTCAGTCAGTTCCGTTCAGTCAGTTCCGTTAAGTCAGTTCCGTTAAGTCAGTTCCGTTCAGTCAGTTCCGTTCAGTCAGTTCCGTTCAGTCAGTTCCGTTCAGTCAGTTCAGTCAGTTCCGTTCAGTCAGTTCCGTTCAGTCAGTTCCGTTCAGTCAGTTCCGTTCAGTCAGTTCCATTCAGTCAGTTCCGTTAAGTCAGTTCCGTTCAGTCAGTTCCGTTCAGTCAGTTCCGTTCAGTCAGTTCCGTTCAGTCAGTTCCGTTCAGTCAGTCAGTCAGTTCAGTCAGTTCCGTTCAGTCAGTTCCGTTCAGTCAGTTCCGTTCAGTCAGTTCAGTCAGTTCCGTTCAGTCAGTTCCGTTCAGTCAGTTCCGTTCAGTCAGTTCCGTTCAGTCAGTTCCATTCAGTCAGTTCCGTTAAGTCAGTTCCGTTCAGTCAGTCAGTCAGTTCAGTCAGTTCCGTTCAGTCAGTTCCGTTCAGTCAATTCCGTTCAGTCAGTTCCGTTCAGTCAGTTCCGTTCAGTCAGTTCCGTTCAGTCAGTTCCGTTCAGTCAGTTCAGTCAGTTCCGTTCAGTCAGTTCCGTTCAGTCAGTCAGTCAGTTCAGTCAGTTCCGTTCAGTCAGTTCCGTTCAGTCAGTTCCGTTCAGTCAGTTCAGTCAGTTCAGTCAGTTCAGTCAGTTCAGTTCAGTTCAGTCATTTCAGTTCAGTTCAGTTCAGTTCAGTTCAGTTCAGTCAGTTCAGTCAGTTCAGTCAGTTCAGTTCAGTTCAGTTCAGTCAGTTCAGTCAGTTCAGTCAGTTCAGTCAGTTCCGTTCAGTCAGTTCCGTTCAGTCAGTTCCGTTCAGTCAGTTCCGTTCAGTCAGTCCAGTCAGTTCAGTCAGTTCCGTTTAGTCAGTCAGTTCAGTCAGTTCCGTTTAGTCAGTCAGTTCAGTCAGTTCAGTCAGTTCCGTTCAGTCAGTTCAGTCAGTTCTGTTCAGTCAGTTCAGTCAGTTCAGTCAGTTCCGTTCAGTCAGTCAGTTCCGTTCAGTCAGTTCCGTTCAGTCAGTTCCGTTCAGTCAGTTCCGTTCAGTCAGTTCCGTTCAGTCAGTTCCGTTCAGTCAGTTCCGTTCAGTCAGTTCCGTTCAGTCAGTTCAGTCAGTTCCGTTCAGTCAGTTCAGTCAGTTCAGTCAGTTCCGTTCAGTCAGTTCCGTTCAGTCAGTTCCGTTCAGTCAGTCCAGTTAGTTCAGTCAGTTCCGTTCAGTCAGTCAGTTCAGTCAGTTCCGTTTAGTCAGTTCCGTTCAGTCAGTTCAGTCAGTTCCGTTCAGTCAGTTCAGTCAGTTCCGTTCAGTCAGTCAGGTCAGTCAGTTCCGTTCAGTCAGTTCCGTTCAGTCAGTCCCGTTCAGTCAGTCCCGTTCAGTCAGTCCCGTTCAGTCAGTCCCGTTCAGTCAGTCCCGTTCAGTCAGTCCCGTTCAGTCAGTCCCGTTCAGTCAGTTCAGTCAGTTCCGTTCAGTCAGTTCCGTTCAGTCAGTTCCGTTCAGTCAGTTCTGTTCAGTCAGTTCCGTTCAGTCAGTTCCGTTCAGTCAGTTCCGTTCAGTCAGTTCCGTTCAGTCAGTTCCGTTCAGTCAGTTCCGTTCAGTCAGTTCCGTTCAGTGAGTTCCGTTCAGTCAGTTCCGTTCAGTCAGTTCCGTTCAGTCAGTTCCGTTCAGTCAGTTCCGTTCAGTCAGTTCCGTTCAGTCAGTTCCGTTCAGTCAGTCAGTCAGTTCAGTCAGTTCCGTTCAGTCAGTTCCGTTCAGTCAGTTCCGTTCAGTCAGTTCCGTTCAGTCAGTCAGTCAGTTCAGTCAGTTCCGTTCAGTCAGTTCCGTTCAGTCAGTTCCGTTCAGTCAGTTCCGTTCAGTCAGTTCAGTCAGTTCCGTTCAGTCAGTTCCGTTCAGTCAGTCAGTCAGTTCAGTCAGTTCCGTTCAGTCAGTTCCGTTCAGTCAGTTCCGTTCAGTCAGTTCCGTTCAGTCAGTTCCGTTCAGTCAGTCAGTCAGTTCAGTCAGTTCCGTTCAGTCAGTTCCGTTCAGTCAGTTCCGTTCAGTCAGTTCCGTTCAGTCAGTTCCGTTCAGTCAGTTCCGTTCAGTCAGTTCAGTCAGTTCCGTTCAGTCAGTTCCGTTCAGTCAGTCAGTCAGTTCAGTCAGTTCCGTTCAGTCAGTTCCGTTCAGTCAGTTCCGTTCAGTCAGTTCAGTCAGTTCAGTCAGTTCAGTGCAGTTCAGTCAGTTCAGTTCAGTTCAGTTCAGTTCAGTTCAGTTCAGTCAGTTCAGTCAGTTCAGTCAGTTCAGTTCAGTCAGTTCAGTTCAGTCAGTTCCGTTCAGTCAGTTCCGTTCAGTCAGTTCCGTTCAGTCAGTTCCGTTCAGTCAGTCAGTTCAGTCAGTTCCGTTCAGTCAGTTCCGTTCAGTCAGTCAGTTCAGTCAGTCAGTTCAGTCAGTTCCGTTCAGTCAGTTCAGTCAGTTCTGTTCAGTCAGTCAGTTCTGTTCAGTCAGTTCTGTTCAGTCAGTTCTGTTCAGTCAGTCAGTTCAGTCAGTCAGTTCAGTCAGTCAGTTCAGTCAGTTCAGTCAGTTCTGTTCAGTCAGTTCTGTTCAGTCAGATCCGTTCAGTCAGTTCCGTTCAGTCAGTCAGTTCAGTCAGTTCAGTCAGTTCAGTCAGTCAGTCAGTTCAGTCAGTTCCGTTCAGTCAGTTCCGTTCAGTCAGTTCCGTTCAGTCAGTTCCGTTCAGTCAGTTCAGTCAGTTCAGTCAGTTCAGTTCAGTTCAGTTCAGTCAGTTCAGTTCAGTTCAGTTCAGTTCAGTCAGTTCAGTCAGTTCAGTCAGTTCAGTCAGTTCAGTTCAGTCAGTTCAGTCAGTTCAGTCAGTTCAGTTCAGTCAGTTCAGTCAGTTCCGTTCAGTCAGTTCCGTTCAGTCAGTTCCGTTCAGTCAGTTCCGTTCAGTCAGTTCCGTTCAGTCAGTTCCGTTCAGTCAGTCAGTTCAGTCAGTCAGTTCAGTCAGTTCCGTTCAGTCAGTTCAGTCAGTTCTGTTCAGTCAGTCAGTTCTGTTCAGTCAGTTCTGTTCAGTCAGTTCTGTTCAGTCAGTTCTGTTCAGTCAGTTCCGTTCAGTCAGTTCAGTCAGTTCAGTCAGTTCAGTCAGTTCAGTCAGTCAGTCAGTTCAGTCAGTTCCGTTCAGTCAGTTCAGTCAGTTCCGTTCAGTCAGTCAGTTCAGTCAGTCAGTTCAGTCAGTTCCGTTCAGTCAGTTCAGTCAGTTCTGTTCAGTCAGTCAGTTCTGTTCAGTCAGTTCTGTTCAGTCAGTTCTGTTCAGTCAGTTCTGTTCAGTCAGTTCTGTTCAGTCAGTTCCGTTCAGTCAGTTCCGTTCAGTCAGTTCCGTTCAGTCAGTTCCGTTCAGTCAGTTCCGTTCAGTCAGTTCCGTTCAGTCAGTTCCGTTCAGTCAGTTCCGTTCAATCAGTTCAGTCAGTTCAGTCAGTCAGTCAGTTCAGTCAGTTCCGTTCAGTCAGTTCAGTCAGTTCCGTCAGTTCAGTCAGTTCCGTTCAGTCAGTTCCGTTCAGTCAGTTCCGTTCAGTCAGTTCCGTTCAGTCAGTTCCGTTCAGTCAGTTCCGTTCAGTCAGTTCCGTTCAGTCAGTTCAGTCAGTTCAGTCAGTTCCGTTCAGTCAGTTCAGTCAGTTCTGTTCAGTCAGTTCTGTTCAGTCAGTTATGTTCAGTCAGTTCTGTTCAGTCAGTTCTGTTCAGTCAGTTCTGTTCAGTCAGTTCTGTTCAGTCACTTCCGTTCAGTCAGTTCTGTTCAGTCACTTCCGTTCAGTCAGTTCCGTTCAGTCACTTCCGTTCAGTCAGTTCCGTTCAGTCAGTTCAGTCAGTTCAGTCAGTCAGTCAGTTCAGTCAGTTCCGTTCAGTCAGTTCAGTCAGTTCTGTTCAGTCAGTTCTGTTCAGTCAGTTCTGTTCAGTCAGTTCTGTTCAGTCAGTTCCGTTCAGTCAGTTCCGTTCAGTCAGTTCCGTTCAGTCAGTTCCGTTCAGTCAGTTCCGTTCAGTCAGTTCCGTTCAATCAGTTCCGTTCAGTCAGTTCCGTTCAGTCAGTTCCGTTCAGTCAGTTCCGTTCAGTCAGTTCCGTTCAGTCAGTTCCGTTCAGTCAGTTCCGTTCAGTCAGTTCAGTCAGTTCCGTTCAGTCAGTTCCGTTCAGTCAGTTCAGTCAGTTCCGTTCAGTCAGTTCCGTTCAGTCCCGTTCAGTCAGTCCCGTTCAGTCAGTCCCGTTCAGTCAGTCCCGTTCAGTCAGTCCCGTTCAGTCAGTCCCGTTCAGTCAGTCCCGTTAGTTCAGTCAGTGCCGTTCAGTCAGTTCAGTCAGTTCCGTTCAGTCAGTCAGTTCCGTTCAGTCAGTTCCGTTCAGTCAGTTCAGTCAGTTCCGTTCAGTCAGTTCCGTTCAGTCAGTTCAGTCAGTTCCGTTCAGTCAGTTCAGTCAGTTCCGTTCAGTTCCGTTCAGTCAGTCCCGTTCAGTCAGTCCCGTTCAGTCAGTCCCGTTCAGTCAGTTCCGTTCAGTCAGTCCCGTTCAGTCGGTCCCGTTCAGTCAGTCCCGTTAGTTCAGTCAGTGCCGTTCAGTCAGTTCAGTCAGTTCCGTTCAGTCAGTCAGTTCAGTCAGTTCCGTTTAGTCAGTTCCGTTCAGTCAGTTCAGTCAGTTCCGTTCAGTCAGTTCCGTTCAGTCAGTTCAGTCAGTTCCGTTCAGTCAGTTCCGTTCAGTCAGTCAGTTCCGTTCAGTCAGTCAGTTCCGTTCAGTCAGTCAGTTCCGTTCAGTCAGTCAGTTCCGTTCAGTCAGTCAGTTCCGTTCAGTCAGTTCCGTTCAGTCAGTTCCGTTCAGTCAGTTCCGTTCAGTCAGTTCCGTTCAGTCAGTTCAGTCAGTTCCGTCAGTTCCGTCAGTTCAGTCAATTCAGTCAGTTCAGTCAGTTCCGTCAGTTCCGTCAGTTCCGTCAGTTCCGTCAGTTCCGTCAGTTCAGTCAATTCAGTCAGTTCAGTCAGTTCCGTTCAGTCAGTTCAGTCAGTTCCGTTCAGTCAGTTCAGTCAGTTCAGTCCGTTCCGTTCAGTCAGTCAGTTCAGTCAGTTCAGTCCGTTCCGTTCAGTCAGTTCAGTCAGTTCAGTCAGTTCAGTCAGTTCCGTTCAGTCAGTTCAGTCAGTTCCGTTCAGTCAGTTCCGTTCAGTCAGTTCCGTTCAGTCAGTTCCGTTCAGTCAGTTCCGTTCAGTCAGTCCAGTCAGTTCAGTCAGTTCCGTTTAGTCAGTCAGTTCAGTCACTTCCGTTTAGTCAGTCAGTTCAGTCAGTTCAGTCAGTTCCGTTCAGTCAGTTCAGTCAGTTCTGTTCAGTCAGTTCAGTCAGTTCAGTCAGTTCCGTTCAGTCAGTCAGTTCCGTTCAGTCAGTTCCGTTCAGTCAGTTCCGTTCAGTCAGTTCCGTTCAGTCAGTTCCGTTCAGTCAGTTCAGTCAGTTCCGTTCAGTCAGTTCAGTCAGTTCCGTTCAGTCAGTTCAGTCAGTTCCGTTTAGTCAGTTCCGTTCAGTCAGTCCAGTTAGTTCAGTCAGTTCCGTTCAGTCAGTCAGTTCAGTCAGTTCCGTTTAGTCAGTTCCGTTCAGTCAGTTCAGTCAGTTCCGTTCAGTCAGTTCAGTCAGTTCCGTTCAGTCAGTCAGTCAGGTCAGTCAGTTCCGTTCAGTCAGTCCCGTTCAGTCAGTCCCGTTCAGTCAGTCCCGTTCAGTCAGTCCCGTTCAGTCAGTCCCGTTCAGTCAGTTCAGTCAGTTCCGTTCAGTCAGTTCCGTTCAGTCAGTTCCGTTCAGTCAGTTCCGTTCAGTCAGTTCCGTTCAGTCAGTTCCGTTCAGTCAGTTCCGTTCAGTCAGTTCAGTCAGTTCCGTTCAGTCAGTTCCGTTCAGTCAGTCAGTCAGTTCAGTCAGTTCCGTTCAGTCAGTTCCGTTCAGTCAGTTCCGTTCAGTCAGTTCCGTTCAGTCAGTTCCGTCAGTTCAGTCAGTTCAGTCAGTTCAGTCAGTTCAGTTCAGTCAGTTCAGTTCAGTTCAGTCAGTTCAGTCAGTTCAGTCAGTTCAGTCAGTTCAGTTCAGTTCAGTTCAGTCAGTTCAGTCAGTTCAGTCAGTTCAGTCAGTTCCGTTCAGTCAGTTCCGTTCAGTCACTTCCGTTCAGTCACTTCCGTTCAGTCAGTTCCGTTCAGTCAGTTCAGTCAGTCAGTCAGTTCAGTCAGTTCCGTTCAGTCAGTTCAGTCAGTTCCGTTCAGTCAGTTCCGTTCAGTCACTTCCGTTCAGTCACTTCCGTTCAGTCAGTTCCGTTCAGTCAGTTCAGTCAGTCAGTCAGTTCAGTCAGTTCCGTTCAGTCAGTTCGGTCAGTTCCGTTCAGTCAGTTCCGTTCAGTCACTTCCGTTCAGTCACTTCCGTTCAGTCAGTTCAGTCAGTTCAGTCAGTCAGTCAGTTCAGTTCAGTCAGTTCAGTCAATTCTGTTCAGTCAGTTCTGTTCAGTCAGTTCTGTTCAGTCAGTTCTGTTCAGTCAGTTTTGTTCAGTCAGTTCCATTCAGTCAGTTCAGTCAGTTCAGTCAGTTCAGTCAGTTCAGTCAGTTCAGTCAGTTCAGTCAGTCAGTCAGTTCAGTCAGTTCCGTTCAGTCAGTTCAGTCAGTTCCGTTCAGTCAGTCAGTTCAGTCAGTCAGTTCAGTCAGTTCCGTTCAGTCAGTTCAGTCAGTTCTGTTCAGTCAGTCAGTTCTGTTCAGTCAGTTCTGTTCAGTCAGTTCTGTTCAGTCAGTTCTGTTCAGTCAGTTCCGTTCAGTCAGTTCCGTTCAGTCAGTTCTGTTCAGTCAGTTCCGTTCAGTCAGTTCAGTCAGTCAGTTCCGTTCAGTCAGTCAGTTCAGTCAGTTCGGTCAGTTCCGTTCAGTCAGTTCCGTTCAGTCAGTTCCGTTCAGTCAGTTCCGTTCAGTCAGTTCCGTTCAGTCAGTTCCGTTCAGTCAGTTCCGTTCAGTCAGTTCCATTCAGTCAGTTCCGTTCAGTCAGTTCAGTCAGTTCAGTCAGTCAGTCAGTTCAGTCAGTCAGTCAGTTCAGTCAGTTCCGTTCAGTCAGTTCAGTCAGTTCTGTTCAGTTAGTTCTGTTCAGTCAGTTCTGTTCAGTCAGTTCTGTTCAGTCAGTTCCGTTCAGTCAGTTCCGTTCAGTCAGTTCCGTTCAGTCAGTTCCGTTCAGTCAGTTCCGTTCAGTCAGTTCCGTTCAGTCAGTTCAGTCAGTTCCGTTCAGTCAGTTCCGTTCAGTCAGTCAGTCAGTTCAGTCAGTTCCGTTCAGTCAGTTCCGTTCAGTCAGTTCCGTTCAGTCAGTTCAGTCAGTTCCGTCAGTTCAGTCAGTTCAGTCAGTTCAGTCAGTTCAGTTCAGTCAGTTCAGTCAGTTCAGTCAGTTCCGTTCAGTCAGTTCCGTTCAGTCAGTCAGTCAGTTCAGTCAGTTCCGTTCAGTCAGTTCCGTTCAGTCAGTTCCGTCAGTTCAGTCAGTTCCGTCAGTTCAGTCAGTTCAGTCAGTTCAGTTCAGTCAGTTCAGTTCAGTTCAGTTCAGTTCAGTCAGTTCAGTCAGTTCAGTCAGTTCAGTTCAGTTCAGTCAGTTCAGTCAGTTCAGTTCAGTTCAGTTCAGTCAGTTCAGTCAGTTCAGTTCAGTTCAGTTCAGTTCAGTCAGTCAGTTCAGTTCAGTTCAGTCAGTTCAGTCAGTTCAGTCAGTTCAGTTCAGTTCAGTCAGTCAGTTCAGTTCAGTTCAGTTCAGTCAGTCAGTTCAGTCAGTTCCGTTCAGTCAGTTCCGTTCAGTCACTTCCGTTCAGTCACTTCCGTTCAGTCAGTTCAGTCAGTTCAGTCAGTCAGTCAGTTCAGTCAGTTCCGTTCAGTCATTTCAGTCAGTTCTGTTCAGTCAGTTCTGTTCAGTCAGTTCTGTTCAGTCAGTTCTGTTCAGTCAGTTCTGTTCAGTCAGTTCTGTTCAGTCAGTTCCGTTCAGTCACTTCCGTTCAGTCACTTCCGTTCAGTCACTTCCGTTCAGTCAGTTCCGTTCAGTCAGTTCCGTTCAGTCAGTTCCGTTCAGTCAGTTCCGTTCAGTCAGTTCAGTCAGTTCAGTCAGTTCAGTCAGTTCAGTCAGTTCCGTTCAGTCAGTTCCGTTCAGTCAGTTCAGTCAGTTCTGTTCAGTCAGTTCTGTTCAGTCAGTTCTGTTCAGTCAGTTCTGTTCAGTCAGTTCTGTTCCGTCAGTTCTGTTCCGTCAGTTCTGTTCCGTCAGTTCTGTTCCGTCAGTTCTGTTCAGTCAGTTCTGTTCAGTCACTTCCGTTCAGTCAGTTCCGTTCAGTCACTTCCGTTCAGTCACTTCCGTTCAGTCAGTTCAGTCAGTTCAGTCAGTCAGTCAGTTCAGTCAGTTCAGTCAGTTCTGTTCAGTCAGTTCTGTTCAGTCAGTTCTGTTCAGTCAGTTCTGTTCAGTCAGTTCTGTTCAGTCAGTTCTGTTCAGTCAGTTCTGTTCCGTCAGTTCTGTTCCGTCAGTTCTGTTCCGTCAGTTCTGTTCCGTCAGTTCTGTTCCGTCAGTTCTGTTCAGTCAGTTCTGTTCAGTCACTTCCGTTCAGTCAGTTCCGTTCAGTCACTTCCGTTCAGTCACTTCCGTTCAGTCACTTCCGTTCAGTCACTTCCGTTCAGTCAGTTCAGTCAGTTCAGTCAGTCAGTCAGTTCAGTCAGTTCAGTCAGTTCTGTTCAGTCAGTTCTGTTCAGTCAGTTCTGTTCAGTCAGTTCTGTTCAGTCAGTTCTGTTCAGTCAGTTCTGTTCAGTCAGTTCTGTTCAGTCAGTTCCGTTCAGTCAGTTCAGTCAGTTCAGTCAGTTCAGTCAGTTCAGTCAGTTCCGTTCAGTCAGTTCAGTCAGTTCTGTTCAGTCAGTCAGTTCTGTTCAGTCAGTTCTGTTCAGTCAGTTCCGTTCAGTCAGTTCCGTTCAGTCAGTTCCGTTCAGTCAGTTCCGTTCAGTCAGTTCAGTCAGTCAGTCAGTTCAGTCAGTTCCGTTCAGTCAGTTCAGTCAGTTCCGTTCAGTCAGTCAGTTCAGTCAGTTCCGTTCAGTCAGTTCGGTCAGTTCCGTTCAGTCAGTTCCGTTCAGTCAGTTCCGTTCAGTCATTTCCGTTCAGTCAGTTCAGTCAGTTCAGTCAGTTCAGTCAGTTCTGTTCAGTCAGTTCTGTTCAGTCAGTTCTGTTCAGTCAGTTCTGTTCAGTCAGTTCTGTTCAGTCAGTTCTGTTCAGTCAGTTCTGTTCAGTCAGTTTTGTTCAGTCAGTTCAGTCAGTTCAGTCAGTTCAGTCAGTTCAGTCAGTTCAGTCAGTTCAGTCAGTTCAGTCAGTTCCGTTCAGTCAGTTCAGTCAGTCAGTTCAGTCAGTTCAGTCAGTTCTGTTCAGTCAGTTCAGTCAGTCAGTTCAGTCAGTTCAGTCAGTCAGTTCAGTCAGTTCAGTCAGTTCTGTTCAGTCAGTTCTTTTCAGTCAGTTCTGTTCAGTCAGTTCTGTTCAGTCAGTTCTGTTCAGTCAGTTCTGTTCAGTCAGTTTTGTTCAGTCAGTTCCATTCAGTCAGTTCAGTCAGTTCAGTCAGTTCAGTCAGTTCAGTCAGTTCAGTCAGTTCAGTCAGTTCAGTCCAGTCAGTTCAGTCAGTTCAGTCCAGTCAGTTCAGTCAGTTCAGTCAGTTCCGTTCAGTCAGTTCAGTCAGTTCCGTTCAGTCAGTTCCGTTCAGTCAGTTCCGTTCAGTCAGTTCCGTTCAGTCAGTTCCGTTCAGTCAGTTCAGTCAGTTCAGTCAGTCAGTTCAGTCAGTTCAGTCAGTTCAGTCAGTTCTGTTCAGTCAGTTCTGTTCAGTCAGTTCTGTTCAGTCAGTTCTGTTCAGTCAGTTCCGTTCAGTCACTTCCGTTCAGTCAGTTCCGTTCAGTCACTTCCGTTCAGTCACTTCCGTTCAGTCAGTTCAGTCAGTTCAGTCAGTTCCGTTCAGTCAGTCAGTTCAGTCAGTTCCGTTCAGTTCCGTTCAGTTCCGTTCAGTTCCGTTCAGTCAGTTCAGTCAGTTCAGTCAGTTCAGTCAGTTCAGTCAGTTCAGTCAGTTCAGTTCAGTCAGTTCCGTTCAGTCAGTTCAGTCAGTTCCATTCAGTCAGTTCAGTCAGTTCAGTTCAGTCAGTTTCGTTCAGTCAGTTCAGTCAGTTCAGTTTAGTCAGTTCCGTTCAGTCAGTTCAGTCAGTTCCATTCAGTCAGTTCATTCAGTCAGTTCAGTCAGTTCAGTTCAGTCAGTTTCGTTCAGTCAGTTCAGTCAGTTCCGTTCAGTCAGTTCAGTCAGTTCCGTTCAGTCAGTTCAGTCAGTTCCGTTCAGTCAGTTCCGTTCAGTCAGTTCAGTTCAGTCAGTCAGTTCAGTCAGTCAGTTCAGTTAGTTCAGTTCAGTCAGTTCAGTCAGTTCCGTTCAGTCAGTTCCGTTCAGTCAGTTCAGTCAGTTCAGTTCAGTCAGTTCAGTTCAGTCAGTTCTGTTCAGTCAGTTCAGTCAGTTCAGTCAGTTCAGTTCAGTCAGTTCCGTTCAGTCAGTTCAGTCAGTTCCGTTCAGTCAGTTCAGTCAGTTCCGTTCAGTCAGTTCAGTTCAGTCAGTTCAGTTCAGTCAGTTCAGTTCAGTCAGTTCAGTTCAGTTCAGTCAGTTTCGTTCAGTCAGTTCCGTTCAGTCAGTTCAGTCAGTTCAGTTCAGTCAGTTCAGTTCAGTCAGTTCAGTTCAGTCAGTTCAGTCAGTTCAGTCAGTTCCGTTCAGTCAGTTCCGTTCAGTCAGTTCAGTCAGTTCCGTTCAGTCAGTTCCGTTCAGTCAGTTCCGTTCAATCAGTTCAGTCAGTTCAGTTCAGTCAGTTCCGTTCAGTCAGTTCAGTCAGTTCCGTTCAGTCAGTTCAGTCAGTTCTGTTCAGTCAGTTCCGTTCAGTCAGTTCCGTTCAGTCAGTTCCGTTCAGTCAGTTCCGTTCAGTCAGTTCCGTTCAGTCAGTTCAGTTCAGTCAGTTCAGTTCAGTCAGTTCAGTTCAGTCAGTTCAGTTCAGTCAGTTCAGTTCAGTTCAGTTCAGTCAGTTTCGTTCAGTCAGTTCAGTCAGTTCCGTTCAGTCAGTTCAGTCAGTTCAGTTCAGTTCAGTTCAGTCAGTTTCGTTCAGTCAGTTCCGTTCAGTCAGTTCCGTTCAGTCAGTTCCGTTCAGTCAGTTCAGTCAGTTCAGTCAGTTCAGTCAGTTCAGTTCAGTCAGTTCAGTCAGTTCAGTCAGTTCAGTTCAGTCAGTTCCGTTCAGTCAGTTCCGTTCAGTCAGTTCAGTCAGTTCTATTCAGTCAGTTCTATTCAGTCAGTTCTGTTCAGTCAGTCAGTTCAGTCAGTTCCGTTCAGTCAGTTCGGTCAGTTCCGTTCAGTCAGTTCCGTTCAGTCAGTTCCGTTCAGTCAGTTCAGTCAGTTCCGTTCAGTCAGTTCCGTTCAGTCAGTTCCGTTCAGTCAGTTCAGTCAGTTCCGTTCAGTCAGTTCCGTTCAGTCAGTTCCGTTCAGTCAGTTCCGTTCAGTCAGTTCAGTCAGTTCAGTCAGTCAGTTCAGTCAGTCAGTTCCGTTCAGTCAGTTCGGTCAGTTCCGTTCAGTCAGTTCCGTTCAGTCAGTTCCGTTCAGTCAGTTCCGTTCAGTCAGTTCAGTCAGTTCAGTCAGTCAGGTCAGTCAGTTCAGTCAGTTCCGTTCAGTCAGTTCAGTCAGTTCAGTCAGTTCAGTCAGTTCAGTCAGTTCAGTCAGTTCAGTCAGTTCAGTCAGTTTCGTTCAGTCAGTTCAGTCAGTTCAGTCAGTTCAGTCAGTTCAGTCAGTTCAGTCAGTTTCGTTCAGTCAGTTCAGTCAGTTCAGTCAGTTCAGTCAGTTTCGTTCAGTCAGTTCAGTCAGTTCAGTCAGTCAGGTCAGTCAGTTCAGTCAGTTCAGTCAGTTCAGTCAGTCAGGTCAGTCAGTTCAGTCAGTTCAGTCAGTTCAGTCAGTCAGGTCAGTCAGTTCAGTCAGTTCCGTTCAGTCAGTTCAGTCAGTTTCGTTCAGTCAGTTCAGTCAGTTCAGTCAGTTCAGTCAGTGGAGTGATGGAGTTCAGTTTATTTGTTTTATTTAATCGTATGAACGTATATCTTACCATCCTATAGAAATAAACGCCAGACAATAGACAGTGATTGAAAAATATCAAAAGGATAAAAATCAAAGTTGAATATCAAGATTTTCTATATATGCCATAGCGTTATCATTTACAATATAGAAATCCTTCTTGTCCCCATGGTAGGATCTCAGGGGCTCCTCAGCAATGGTGGGATCTCAGGGGCTCCTCAGCAATGGTGGGATCTCAGGGGCTCCTCAGCAATGGTGGGATCTCAGGGGCTCCTCAGCAATGGTGGGATCTCAGGGGCTCCTCAGCAATGGTGGGATCTCAGGGGCTCCTCAGCAATGGTAGGATCTCAGGGGCTCCTCAGCAATGGTGGGATCTCAGGGGCTCCTCAGCAATGGTGGGATCTCAGGGGCTCCTCAGCAATGGTAGGATCTCAGGGGCTCCTCAGCAATGGTGGGATCTCAGGGGCTCCTCAGCAATGGTGGGATCTCAGGGGCTCCTCAGCAATGGTAGGATCTCAGGGGCTCCTCAGCAATGGTGGGATCTCAGGGGCTCCTCAGCAATGGTGGGATCTCAGGGGCTCCTCAGCAATGGTAGGATCTCAGGGGCTCCTCAGCAATGGTGGGATCTCAGGGGCTCCTCAGCAATGGTGGGATCTCAGGGGCTCCTCAGCAATGGTAGGATCTCAGGGGCTCCTCAGCAATGGTGGGATCTCAGGGGCTCCTCAGCAATGGTGGGATCTCAGGGGTCTCCTCAGCAATGGTAGGATCTCAGGGGCCTCCTCAGCAATGGTAGGATCTCAGGGGCTCCTCAGCAATGGTAGGATCTCAGGGGCTCCCCAGCAATGGTGGGATCTCAGGGGCCTCCTCAGCAATGGTAGGATCTCAGGGGCTCATCAGCAATGGTAGGATCTCAGGGCGCTCCTCAGCAATGGTAGGATCTCAGGGGGCTCCTCAGCAATGGTAGGATCTCAGGGGGCTCCTCAGCAATGGTGGGATCTCAGGGGCTCCTCAGCAATGGTGGGATCTCAGGGGCTCCTCAGCAATGGTGGGATCTCAGGGGCTCCTCAGCAATGGTGGGATCTCAGGGGCTCCTCAGCAATGGTGGGATCTCAGGGGCTCCTCAGCAATGGTGGGATCTCAGGGGCCTCCTCAGCAATGGTAGGATCTCAGGGGCTCATCAGCAATGGTAGGATCTCAGGGCGCTCCTCAGCAATGGTAGGATCTCAGGGGGCTCCTCAGCAATGTGCTGGATGGTCTGACGCTCCACAGTCACAGGTCGCAGAGTCATATTTTCCCCACTTATACATAAAATCTGCACAGACCCCAGAGATTGTTCTGATACGATTTAGAGTAACCCATGTTTTCCTTGGTAGATTGAAGCCTGGGGGAGGGTTGTGTAAATTAGGGAACATTTGGGGATCACCGTCTACTACATTGACCCAAAGTTCTCGCCATTTCTCCTCTAAATTGAAGTCTTGTCCATGCCGGTGGTTGCAGTCCGGATGGTGGGTGCCGGTGAGTGCAGTCCGGATGGTGGGTGCCGGTGGTTGCAGTACGGATGGTGGATGCCGGTGATTGCAGTCCGGATGGTGGGTGCCGGTGATTGCAGTCCGGGTGGTGGGTGCCAGTGGTTGCAGTTCGGATGGTGGGTGCCGGTGATTGCAGTTCGGATGGTGGGTGCCGGTGATTGCAGTCCGGGTGGTGAGTGCCGGTGGTTGCAGTCTGGATGGTGGGTGCCGGTGATTGCAGTCCGGATGGTGGGTGCCGGTGATTGCAGTCCGGGTGGTGGGTGCCGGTGATTGCAGTCCGGATGGTGGGTGCCGGTGGTTGCAGTCTGGATGGTGGGTGCCGGTGATTGCAGTCCGGATGGTGGGTGCCGGTGATTGCAGTCCGGATGGTGGGTGCCGGTGGTTGCAGTCCGGGTGGTGGGTGCCGGTGGTTGCAGTCCGGATGGTGGGTGCCGGTGATTGCAGTCCGGATGGTGGGTGCCGGTGGTTGCAGTCCGGATGGTGGGTGCTGGTGATTGCAGTCCGGATGGTGGGTGCCGGTGGTTGCAGTCCGGGTGGTGGGTGCCGGTGGTTGCAGTCCGGGTGGTGGGTGCCGGTGGTTGCAGTTCGGATGGGCGGGTGTCTTGATTTCAATCGTATTGTAACATCTCTGATATTTTGGTGTATTGGAAGTTTTTCATTATTCACTACTTTGTGTACTCTTTAAGTAGGAGCGTTTGTCTTCTTAGATTTGCGGGTGCGATATGACCCAGCACAGGTAACCAGTGACCAGGTGTAGGTCTAATAGCACCAGATAGTATATGCAAAGTGGAGTTCACTGAGAGTGGAGGTCAGGCCTGTGTGTCAGGTCTGAAGGAAAACTGACAGGTGCCAGGGTAGGAGCCCTGGTGCCTTTGGCTAGGAGGCAGACGGTGGTCTCTGTCTGCAGGAGCCGGGAAGACGGCTCAGTGGAACCGAGGTGGACCGGGACAGGGTAGTGGCCCACCGGTACCGACCCGGGGAACCGACTCGGAAACCGGAGCACAAAGGGGGTACTCAGACCCTGAAGATAGGCCCAGAAGCGGCTGGAACTAGTTAATTAACTGATTGCGGCCAGGACTAGAGGTCCTTTCCCACCCAAAGTCCCGATTGAAGGCAACAGCCCACCGAGGGGGATAACAGGCCACCGCCAAGGCTCAGAGATTCCACGGGCCAGCGTCTGTGGGCAAGGGCTCCTTAGGCCACATCCAGCCGGGAGCGGAATCCTGAAGTTGCAAGCACAGGCAGTCCAGCATTGCAAAACAGGTGCAGAAGAAAGACAGAGACCACCAGTCGGGTGGGGAAACCCGATCGCAGCCGGCTGCGGGCACCGACCACCATCACCTTGTTTACCAGAGACTCGTGTGTGTTTCTAATAGTGAGTACATCAGCACCCTGCGGTCGCCCATCTCCCTGCACCACCAGTCCCCAACGGGTCCCGGGGCCACCATTCCTGCCCATGGAGGGGTTAACAACTTGCTGCGCAACATCTCCCCCAGGTGCCCCGTAACTGCAGCGGTGGTGTCCAATATCACCACATACGGCATCACGAACTCCGTACGGCTCAGCCCGTACATATACGTCCTAC
>NW_027444538.1:0-21394 GCF_048569485.1 Anomaloglossus baeobatrachus | reverse complement strand
ATCATCTCACAATTTGTCATTCATTGAGTCACAGGTTCTTCAGAAAGGGGTATCTTTTTGTCCAACTCCAGCTTTTAATACATTTCAGCTTGATCAAGAGGTGAGGAGATTTTTTAGATTGTTAAGGCTTAAGGTACATTTTGGGACTGAAAGTGGGACTCAGACTCACACAATTGAAATAGAGCAAGGTAACACATTTCAATTGAGACAGTTAAATCTCAGAATTCCGAGTTCATTCAACCCCTCCAAGACATATCATTCAGTAGAAACCTACATTTCCCTGGTAACTAATGACATTGACGACACGTTAAAATCAGTAGAAGGTGGCAAATTTAAGTCAGACATAATATTTCGGCAGAAGAAAACGGAGATTCAAAGCCTAAAGAATAATCATAAAATCATCATAAAACCTGCTGACAAAGGAGGGGCAATAGTGGTAATGGACAGAGCCTATTATATTGAAGAGTTACATGGCCAATTAGAAGACAGAAATACATACTTACCTATTTCAAGAGATCCTACATCTCGTATACAGTCACTCATTAAGAACATGGTAGATTCGTATTTACACAATAAAACAATAGATGCTAAATTGGCGGAGTACCTCATTAAAACACATCCCATTACACCAGTAATTTATACCCGCCCGAAAATTCGCGAAAATCTTAAACGACCTCCGGGTCGTTCCATAGTGGCTTCAACTGAGTCTGTCCTTTCTCCCCTGGCCATCACAGCAGAGAAGATTTTAACACTGCTTATCCCAAAGATAACATCATATTTGAAGGACACTTCTGATTTTTTATCACATCTACATCAGTTTGAGTCAATTCCACCGGGCAGTCTTTTAGTTACATTTGATGTAAATAGTCTTTATAGAACATCATGATGGTCTGGTAGCGGTTGATTTGTTTCTTGAAAGACAGAGTTTTGAGTACTGTCGTAGGAACTTTCTGTAAGGACCTTCTCCAACTGGTCCTCGAGAATAATTTTTTTCTTTTTCAAGACCAGTTTTTTCTACTGGGGCACCGCGATGAGGTCAAATTTAGCGCCCCCTTATGCCAATATTTTCATGGCATGCTTTGAGGAAAATCACATTTATAATCACCCTCTGTGGATTAAGCATGTTATTACCTGAAAAAGGTACATAGATGATATCTTCACTATTTGGCGGGGGGATACTGACTCTTTAATTAAGTTTCATCAAGAAATTAATACATATAGACCTGGTCTCACATTCACTATCCACTTGGACTCTGACAATATCAATTTTCTTGATACCCTGGTAATTCTCTCTAACGATGGAAGATTAAAACAGATTTGTATGTGAAACCCACAGACAGAAATAACCTCTTTCATTATACAAGCTGCCATCCAAAACACACTAAACATGGGTTACCTATCTCTCAACACAAGAGAGTAGAAAGAATCATATCTGATTGTATACAACGGAATGTTAGAGCTACTGAAATGAACCAAAAATTCATAGCAAGAGGTTATCCCGAAGATATTGCTAACATAAAAATGACTCAAAGGCCACACACCATACAAAATTCATCTGGAATACCCTGTATAAATACGTATCATCCCTTTTCACCTTTGAAAAAAAATATCATTTTCAAACATTGGCCACTCCTATAAACGGCTTATCCGACAATACGTGAATTCTCAGAGCCCCCACTATTTTGCAACAAGAGACCCAAAATCTAGGACAGTCTAGTTAGAACCGACATAAACCCTCAAAAGACTGCTCCTCGTCAAACCTTCCTAGGCATTCCCAGGAAAGGTAATTTTCCCTGTCATCACTGTATACAATGCAATAATCTCACTAGGGGCGATACATTTACCCATCCTTTTTCAGGTCGTGTATTCCCTA
This sequence comes from Anomaloglossus baeobatrachus, assembly GCF_048569485.1. Taxonomy (NCBI): domain Eukaryota; kingdom Metazoa; phylum Chordata; class Amphibia; order Anura; family Aromobatidae; genus Anomaloglossus; species Anomaloglossus baeobatrachus. Next base: position 19,521 of record NW_027444538.1, on the reverse strand, counting down.
TTCACGGGTTTATCACATGTGATTCTTCATTCGTAGTTTATCTGATTAAATGACCTTGTGGTCTCGGATATGTTAGGGAAACAACCCAACATATCCGAGACAGAATTAGCAAACACAAATCAACCATCAGATGCAAACAACTCTTCTTCCCGTACCTCATCATTGTATAACACACGGCCATACGATCGCACAACTCAAATATCAGGAAATCGAACGTGCCCCCTATGAGAAGGGGTGGCAACAGGGTACGTATCCTCAAAGAGAAGGAGGCATATTGGATACACACACTTAAGACCCTGGAACCAAGGGGTCTTAATAGAGAATATGAGGTTTTCACTTAATTATTTTCTCATATGCTGTTTTGTTCACTCATGTAGAGATTATAAAGGGAATTTATCCTTACAGATCTGTTTTACTATCGTATCAATGTTGAGCATGTTATTTACATATTATTTCAACTGATTGTGTTAGTTAGTAATATACTGACTTATATTCCTATATTACTATATATTCTATATGGCCGTGGATGAGGTTCCTTTGTATGTATAGATCTAAATATCTATTAACACATGTTTTGTCATTTAAGTAAATAGACTTGTATTATAAATGTTCTCCCTTTTCTCCTTCCAGGCTCCCCTTGTCACCTGAATCAGGCCCCCTCTATAAGCACGATTAGCCTGTCACTATCACTACGGCACCTTATCATCCAGCACATCTCCTGTATTCCATCATCCAGCACATCTCCTGTATTCCGTCATCCAGCGCATCTCCTGTATTCCGTCATCCAGCGCATCTCCTGTATTCCGTCATCCAGCGCATCTCCTGTATTCCGTCATCCAGCGCATCTCCTGTATTCCGTCATCCAGCGCATCTCCTGTATTCCGTCATCCAGCGCATCTCCTGTATTCCGTCATCCAGCGCATCTCCTGTATTCCGTCATCCAGCGCATCTCCTGTATTCCGTCATCCAGCGCATCTCCTGTATTCCGTCATCCAGCGCATCTCCTGTATTCCGTCATCCAGCGCATCTCCTGTATTCCGTCATCCAGCGCATCTCCTGTATTCCGTCATCCAGCGCATCTCCTGTATTCCGTCATCCAGCGCATCTCCTGTATTCCGTCATCCAGCGCATCTCCTGTATTCCGTCATCCAGCGCATCTCCTGTATTCCGTCATCCAGCGCATCTCCTGTATTCCGTCATCCAGCGCATCTCCTGTATTCCGTCATCCAGCGCATCTCCTGTATTCCGTCATCCAGCGCATCTCCTGTATTCCGTCATCCAGCGCATCTCCTGTATTCCGTCATCCAGCGCATCTCCTGTATTCCGTCATCCAGCGCATCTCCTGTATTCCGTCATCCAGCGCATCTCCTGTATTCCGTCATCCAGCGCATCTCCTGTATTCCATCATCCAGCGCATCTCCTGTATTCCATCATCCAGCGCATCTCCTGTATTCCATCATCCAGCGCATCTCCTGTATTCCATCATCCAGCGCATCTCCTGTATTCCATCATCCAGCGCATCTCCTGTATTCCATCATCCAGCGCATCTCCTGTATTCCATCATCCAGCGCATCTCCTGTATTCCATCATCCAGCGCATCTCCTGTATTCCATCATCCAGCGCATCTCCTGTATTCCATCATCCAGCGCATCTCCTGTATTCCGTCATCCAGCGCATCTCCTGTATTCCGTCATCCAGCGCATCTCCTGTATTCCGTCATCCAGCGCATCTCCTGTATTCCGTCATCCAGCACATCTCCTGTATTCCATCATCCAGCACATCTCCTGTATTCCATCATCCAGCGCATCTCCTGTATTCCATCATCCAGCGCATCTCCTGTATTCCATCATCCAGCGCATCTCCTGTATTCCATCATCCAGCGCATCTCCTGTATTCCATCATCCAGCACATCTCCTGTATTCCATCATCCAGCACATCTCCTGTATTCCATCATCCAGCACATCTCCTGTATTCCATCATCCAGCGCATCTCCTGTATTCCGTCATCCAGCGCATCTCCTGTATTCCGTCATCCAGCGCATCTCCTGTATTCCGTCATCCAGCGCATCTCCTGTATTCCGTCATCCAGCGCATCTCCTGTATTCCGTCATCCAGCGCATCTCCTGTATTCCGTCATCCAGCGCATCTCCTGTATTCCGTCATCCAGCGCATCTCCTGTATTCCGTCATCCAGCGCATCTGCTGTATTCCATCATCCAGCACATCTCCTGTATTCCATCATCCAGCACATCTCCTGTATTCCATCATCCAGCACATCTCCTGTATTCCATCATCCAGCACATCTCCTGTATTCCATCATCCAGCGCATCTCCTGTATTCCATCATCCAGCGCATCTCCTGTATTCCATCATCCAGCGCATCTCCTGTATTCCATCATCCAGAACATCTCCTGTATTCCATCATCCAGCGCATCTCCTGTATTCCATCATCCAGCGCATCTCCTGTATTCCATCATCCAGCGCATCTCCTGTATTCCGTCATCCAGCACATCTCCTGTATTCCGTCATCCAGCACATCTCCTGTATTCCGTCATCCAGCACATCTCCTGTATTCCATCATCCAGCACATCTCCTGTATTCCATCATCCAGCACATCTCCTGTATTCCATCATCCAGCACATCTCCTGTATTCCATCATCCAGCGCATCTCCTGTATTCCATCATCCAGCGCATCTCCTGTATTCCATCATCCAGCACATCTCCTGTATTCCATCATCCAGCGCATCTCCTGTATTCCATCATCCAGCGCATCTCCTGTATTCCGTCATCCAGCGCATCTCCTGTATTCCGTCATCCAGCGCATCTCCTGTATTCCGTCATCCAGCGCATCTCCTGTATTCCGTCATCCAGCGCATCTCCTGTATTCCGTCATCCAGCGCATCTCCTGTATTCCGTCATCCAGCGCATCTCCTGTATTCCGTCATCCAGCGCATCTCCTGTATTCCGTCATCCAGCGCATCTGCTGTATTCCATCATCCAGCGCATCTCCTGTATTCCATCATCCAGCGCATCTCCTGTATTCCATCATCCAGCGCATCTCCTGTATTCCATCATCCAGCGCATCTCCTGTATTCCATCATCCAGCGCATCTCCTGTATTCCATCATCCAGCGCATCTCCTGTATTCCATCATCCAGCGCATCTCCTGTATTCCGTCATCCAGCGCATCTCCTGTATTCCGTCATCCAGCGCATCTCCTGTATTCCGTCATCCAGCGCATCTCCTGTATTCCGTCATCCAGCGCATCTCCTGTATTCCGTCATCCAGCGCATCTCCTGTATTCCGTCATCCAGCGCATCTCCTGTATTCCGTCATCCAGCGCATCTCCTGTATTCCGTCATCCAGCGCATCTGCTGTATTCCGTCATCCAGCGCATCTCCTGTATTCCATCATCCAGCGCATCTCCTGTATTCCATCATCCAGCGCATCTCCTGTATTCCATCATCCAGCGCATCTCCTGTATTCCATCATCCAGCGCATCTCCTGTATTCCATCATCCAGCGCATCTCCTGTATTCCATCATCCAGCGCATCTCCTGTATTCCGTCATCCAGAGCATCTCCTGTATTCCGTCATCCAGCGCATCTCCTGTATTCCGTCATCCAGCGCATCTCCTGTATTCCGTCATCCAGCGCATCTCCTGTATTCCGTCATCCAGCACATCTCCTGTATTCCGTCATCCAGCACATCTCCTGTATTCCGTCATCCAGCACATCTCCTGTATTCCGTCATCCAGCACATCTCCTGTATTCCGTCATCCAGCACATCTCCTGTATTCCATCATCCAGCACATCTCCTGTATTCCATCATCCAGCACATCTCCTGTATTCCATCATCCAGCACATCTCCTGTATTCCATCATCCAGCACATCTCCTGTATTCCGTCATCCAGCACATCTCCTGTATTCCGTCATCCAGCACATCTCCTGTATTCCGTCATCCAGCGCATCTCCTGTATTCCGTCATCCAGCGCATCTCCTGTATTCCGTCATCCAGCGCATCTCCTGTATTCCGTCATCCAGCGCATCTCCTGTATTCCATCATCCAGCGCATCTCCTGTATTCCATCATCCAGCGCATCTCCTGTATTCCGTCATCCAGCGCATCTCCTGTATTCCGTCATCCAGCGCATCTCCTGTATTCCGTCATCCAGCGCATCTCCTGTATTCCGTCATCCAGCGCATCTCCTGTATTCCATCATCCAGCGCATCTCCTGTATTCCATCATCCAGCACATCTCCTGTATTCCATCATCCAGAACATCTCCTGTATTCCATCATCCAGCGCATCTCCTGTATTCCATCATCCAGCGCATCTCCTGTATTCCATCATCCAGCACATCTCCTGTATTCCATCATCCAGCGCATCTCCTGTATTCCATCATCCAGCGCATCTCCTGTATTCCATCATCCAGCGCATCTCCTGTATTCCATCATCCAGCGCATCTCCTGTATTCCATCATCCAGCGCATCTCCTGTATTCCATCATCCAGCGCATCTCCTGTATTCCATCATCCAGCGCATCTCCTGTATTCCGTCATCCAGCGCATCTCCTGTATTCCGTCATCCAGCGCATCTCCTGTATTCCGTCATCCAGCGCATCTCCTGTATTCCGTCATCCAGCGCATCTCCTGTATTCCGTCATCCAGCGCATCTCCTGTATTCCGTCATCCAGCGCATCTCCTGTATTCCGTCATCCAGCGCATCTCCTGTATTCCGTCATCCAGCGCATCTGCTGTATTCCATCATCCAGCGCATCTCCTGTATTCCATCATCCAGCGCATCTCCTGTATTCCATCATCCAGCGCATCTCCTGTATTCCATCATCCAGCGCATCTCCTGTATTTCATCATCCAGCGCATCTCCTGTATTTCATCATCCAGCGCATCTCCTGTATTTCATCATCCAGCGCATCTCCTGTATTTCATCATCCAGCGCATCTCCTGTATTTCATCATCCAGCGCATCTCCTGTATTTCATCATCCAGCGCATCTCCTGTATTCCATCATCCAGCGCATCTCCTGTATTCCATCATCCAGCGCATCTCCTGTATTCCATCATCCAGAGCATCTCCTGTATTCCATCATCCAGCGCATCTCCTGTATTCCATCATCCAGCGCATCTCCTGTATTCCGTCATCCAGCGCATCTCCTGTATTCCGTCATCCAGCACATCTCCTGTATTCCGTCATCCAGCACATCTCCTGTATTCCGTCATCCAGCACATCTCCTGTATTCCGTCATCCAGCACATCTCCTGTATTCCGTCATCCAGCACATCTCCTGTATTCCGTCATCCAGCACATCTCCTGTATTCCGTCATCCAGCGCATCTCCTGTATTCCGTCATCCAGCGCATCTCCTGTATTCCGTCATCCAGCGCATCTCCTGTATTCCGTCATCCAGCGCATCTCCTGTATTCCGTCATCCAGCGCATCTCCTGTATTCCATCATCCAGCGCATCTCCTGTATTCCGTCATCCAGCACATCTCCTGTATTCCGTCATCCAGCACATCTCCTGTATTCCGTCATCCAGCACATCTCCTGTATTCCGTCATCCAGCGCATCTCCTGTATTCCATCATCCAGCGCATCTCCTGTATTCCGTCATCCAGCGCATCTCCTGTATTCCGTCATCCAGCGCATCTCCTGTATTCCGTCATCCAGCGCATCTCCTGTATTCCGTCATCCAGCACATCTCCTGTATTCCGTCATCCAGCGCATCTCCTGTATTCCGTCATCCAGCGCATCTCCTGTATTCCATCATCCAGCGCATCTCCTGTATTCCATCATCCAGCGCATCTCCTGTATTCCGTCATCCAGCGCATCTCCTGTATTCCGTCATCCAGCGCATCTGCTGTATTCCATCATCCAGCGCATCTCCTGTATTCCGTCATCCAGCACATCTCCTGTATTCCATCATCCAGCACATCTCCTGTATTCCATCATCCAGCACATCTCCTGTATTCCATCATCCAGCGCATCTCCTGTATTCCATCATCCAGCGCATCTCCTGTATTCCATCATCCAGCGCATCTCCTGTATTCCATCATCCAGCGCATCTCCTGTATTCCATCATCCAGCGCATCTCCTGTATTCCATCATCCAGAACATCTCCTGTATTCCATCATCCAGCGCATCTCCTGTATTCCATCATCCAGCGCATCTCCTGTATTCCGTCATCCAGCGCATCTCCTGTATTCCGTCATCCAGCACATCTCCTGTATTCCATCATCCAGCACATCTCCTGTATTCCATCATCCAGCACATCTCCTGTATTCCATCATCCAGCACATCTCCTGTATTCCATCATCCAGCACATCTCCTGTATTCCATCATCCAGCACATCTCCTGTATTCCATCATCCAGCACATCTCCTGTATTCCATCATCCAGCACATCTCCTGTATTCCGTCATCCAGCACATCTCCTGTATTCCGTCATCCAGCACATCTCCTGTATTCCGTCATCCAGCACATCTCCTGTATTCCGTCATCCAGCACATCTCCTGTATTCCGTCATCCAGCGCATCTCCTGTATTCCGTCATCCAGCGCATCTCCTGTATTCCGTCATCCAGCACATCTCCTGTATTCCGTCATCCAGCACATCTCCTGTATTCCGTCATCCAGCACATCTCCTGTATTCCGTCATCCAGCACATCTCCTGTATTCCATCATCCAGCACATCTCCTGTATTCCATCATCCAGCACATCTCCTGTATTCCATCATCCAGCACATCTCCTGTATTCCGTCATCCAGCACATCTCCTGTATTCCGTCATCCAGCGCATCTCCTGTATTCCGTCATCCAGCGCATCTCCTGTATTCCATCATCCAGCGCATCTCCTGTATTCCATCATCCAGCGCATCTCCTGTATTCCATCATCCAGCACATCTCCTGTATTCCATCATCCAGCACATCTCCTGTATTCCATCATCCAGCACATCTCCTGTATTCCATCATCCAGCACATCTCCTGTATTCCGTCATCCAGCACACCTCCTGTATTCCGTCATCCAGCACATCTCCTGTATTCCGTCATCCAGCACATCTCCTGTATTCCATCATCCAGCACATCTCCTGTATTCCGTCATCCAGCACATTTCCTGTATTCCGTCATCCAGCACATTTCCTGTATTCCATCATCCAGCACATTTCCTGTATTCCATCATCCAGCACATTTCCTGTATTCCATCATCCAGCACATTTCCTGTATTCCATCATCCAGCACATTTCCTGTATTCCATCATCCAGCACATTTCCTGTATTCCATCATCCAGCACATTTCCTGTATTCCATCATCCAGCACATCTCCTGTATTCCGTCATCCAGCACATCTCCTGTATTCCGTCATCCAGCGCATCTCCTGTATTCCGTCATCCAGCGCATCTCCTGTATTCCGTCATCCAGCGCATCTCCTGTATTCCATCATCCAGCGCATCTCCTGTATTCCATCATCCAGCGCATCTCCTGTATTCCATCATCCAGCGCATCTCCTGTATTCCGTCATCCAGCGCATCTCCTGTATTCCATCATCCAGCGCATCTCCTGTATTCCATCATCCAGCACATCTCCTGTATTCCATCATCCAGCGCATCTCCTGTATTCCATCATCCAGCGCATCTCCTGTATTCCGTCATCCAGCGCATCTCCTGTATTCCGTCATCCAGCGCATCTCCTGTATTCCGTCATCCAGCGCATCTCCTGTATTCCGTCATCCAGCGCATCTCCTGTATTCCATCATCCAGCGCATCTCCTGTATTCCATCATCCAGCGCATCTCCTGTATTCCATCATCCAGCGCATCTCCTGTATTCCATCATCCAGCGCATCTCCTGTATTCCGTCATCCAGCGCATATCCTGTATTCCGTCATCCAGCGCATCTCCTGTATTCCGTCATCCAGCGCATCTCCTGTATTCCGTCATCCAGCGCATCTCCTGTATACCGTCATCCAGCGCATCTCCTGTATTCCGTCATCCAGCGCATCTCCTGTATTCCGTCATCCAGCGCATCTCCTGTATTCCGTCATCCAGCGCATCTCCTGTATTCCGTCATCCAGCGCATCTCCTGTATTCCATCATCCAGCGCATCTCCTGTATTCCGTCATCCAGCGCATCTCCTGTATTCCGTCATCCAGCGCATCTCCTGTATTCCGTCATCCAGCGCATCTCCTGTATTCCGTCATCCAGCGCATCTCCTGTATTCCGTCATCCAGCGCATCTCCTGTATTCCATCATCCAGCGCATCTCCTGTATTCCATCATCCAGCGCATCTCCTGTATTCCATCATCCAGCGCATCTCCTGTATTCCATCATCCAGCGCATCTCCTGTATTCCATCATCCAGCGCATCTCCTGTATTCCATCATCCAGCACATCTCCTGTATTCCATCATCCAGCACATCTCCTGTATTCCATCATCCAGCACATCTCCTGTATTCCATCATCCAGCACATCTCCTGTATTCCATCATCCAGCGCATCTCCTGTATTCCATCATCCAGCGCATCTCCTGTATTCCGTCATCCAGCGCATCTCCTGTATTCCGTCATCCAGCGCATCTCCTGTATTCCGTCATCCAGCACATCTCCTGTATTCCGTCATCCAGCGCATCTCCTGTATTCCATCATCCAGCGCATCTCCTGTATTCCATCATCCAGCGCATCTCCTGTATTCCGTCATCCAGCGCATCTGCTGTATTCCATCATCCAGCGCATCTCCTGTATTCCATCATCCAGCACATCTCCTGTATTCCATCATCCAGCACATCTCCTGTATTCCATCATCCAGCACATCTCCTGTATTCCATCATCCAGCGCATCTCCTGTATTCCATCATCCAGCGCATCTCCTGTATTCCATCATCCAGCGCATCTCCTGTATTCCATCATCCAGCACATCTCCTGTATTCCATCATCCAGCGCATCTCCTGTATTCCATCATCCAGAACATCTCCTGTATTCCATCATCCAGCACATCTCCTGTATTCCATCATCCAGCGCATCTCCTGTATTCCATCATCCAGCGCATCTCCTGTATTCCGTCATCCAGCACATCTCCTGTATTCCATCATCCAGCACATCTCCTGTATTCCATCATCCAGCACATCTCCTGTATTCCATCATCCAGCACATCTCCTGTATTCCATCATCCAGCACATCTCCTGTATTCCATCATCCAGCACATCTCCTGTATTCCGTCATCCAGCACATCTCCTGTATTCCGTCATCCAGCACATCTCCTGTATTCCATCATCCAGCACATCTCCTGTATTCCATCATCCAGCACATCTCCTGTATTCCGTCATCCAGCGCATCTCCTGTATTCCATCATCCAGCGCATCTCCTGTATTCCATCATCCAGCACATCTCCTGTATTCCGTCATCCAGCACATCTCCTGTATTCCGTCATCCAGCACATCTCCTGTATTCCGTCATCCAGCACATCTCCTGTATTCCATCATCCAGCACATCTCCTGTATTCCATCATCCAGCACATCTCCTGTATTCCATCATCCAGCACATCTCCTGTATTCCATCATCCAGCACATCTCCTGTATTCCGTCATCCAGCACATCTCCTGTATTCCGTCATCCAGCACATCTCCTGTATTCCATCATCCAGCACATCTCCTGTATTCCATCATCCAGCGCATCTCCTGTATTCCATCATCCAGCACATCTCCTGTATTCCATCATCCAGCACATCTCCTGTATTCCATCATCCAGCACATCTCCTGTATTCCATCATCCAGCACATCTCCTGTATTCCGTCATCCAGCACATCTCCTGTATTCCGTCATCCAGCACATCTCCTGTATTCCATCATCCAGCACATTTCCTGTATTCCATCATCCAGCACATCTCCTGTATTCCATCATCCAGCACATCTCCTGTATTCCATCATCCAGCACATCTCCTGTATTCCATCATCCAGCACATCTCCTGTATTCCGTCATCCAGCGCATCTCCTGTATTCCATCATCCAGCGCATCTCCTGTATTCCGTCATCCAGCACATCTCATGTATTCCATCATCCAGCGCATCTCATGTATTCCATCATCCAGCGCATCTCCTGTATTCCATCATCCAGCACATCTCCTGTATTCCATCATCCAGCGCATCTCCTGTATTCCATCATCCAGCACATCTCCTGTATTCCATCATCCAGCGCATCTCCTGTATTCCATCATCCAGCGCATCTCCTGTATTCCGTCATCCAGCACATCTCATGTATTCCATCATCCAGCGCATCTCATGTATTCCATCATCCAGCACATCTCCTGTATTCCATCATCCAGCACATCTCCTGTATTCCATCATCCAGCACATCTCCTGTATTCCGTCATCCAGCACATCTCATGTATTCCATCATCCAGCACATCTCCTGTATTCCGTTGACACAAGAAATAAAGAAATTACCACTGCACATTCGAATCCAGCGCACTGTGAACACCACTTAGTTTTCATGCTCTTTCTTCGCGCATGCGCCACTCAGCGGTGTGTGCGGTGCATGCGCGGCGTGCGTTCCATGTCCAGGAGATGGATAATGGACGCAGCTCAGAGAATCATATGTAAAGGCAGGTCACCGCCGGCACGGCTACACTCCCCTCCACTGGAATCACTCCCTGAATCACCACTGAAGGTAGGTACTCATATGAGAGGTCAGTTTCACACGATTGGATCTTGGCCGCAGGGGCATTATTCACATACAATGTATATAGCCACTACCGCAGCTACTCTCAGACACTGGATCATCCTAAATGATTCACAGGTTGCCCCTTTCTTAATCCAGTGTTATATCTCAGTATGGCATATATTAGATTACAATAACCCCTGATAGTAGAGTCTTATGTAGTATCCCCCTGCAGTAACCGGGTATATTACATTACATTAGGTTTATTCCCATGACTAATTCTTTTCTTTTGAATACTATGGCTCCTAGGTGCTTTATAGAGCCAGAGATCTAGAAATTGGTCACTAATCTCATTTTCTGCATATGCACAGCACTTCAGAAATATCCCCACTGTTACTCTGATTCAAGTAAGTCACTATTTGCTGCCCACGTCATTCAGTTCACTACCTTAGATTGTGAGCCCCAATGGGGACAGTGTTGCTGATGTATGTAAAGCGCTGTGGAATTAATAGCGCTATATAAATGAATAAATATATTATTATTATAAGGCCTAAGCCACACGGCGAGAAAATCGGTGCGAGTGGAGTGCGATAAAACATCGCATTCCCCTCGGACCAATTCTAGCCTGTGTGTCAGCACACATGAGCGGTTATTTTCTCAGCCCTAATCGGACCGAGAAAACAATCGCAGCATGCTACAACTGTAATGCGAGACTCTTTCTCTCGCACCCATTCAAGTGAATGGGGCGAGAGAAAAATCGCACTGCACTCGCGGTACACCGGTATACTGCCAGTGCAGTGCGAGAATGGCAATAGCCGGCTACGGAGGAGAGAGGGAGAGAAATCCCTCCCTTCCTGAGAGCCGGCCCGCCCCCCGCAGCTGAGGGCCGCTCGCAGGGTCAGACCTCAGATGCAGGCACACTAGCATGACACTCGGCTCTGCTGTACTGCCAGCGCGAGCCGAGTCTCATGCGAGCATTGCAGTAGTGCCCCGTGTGGCCCCGGCCTTATAGTGCGCACCCCCTCAATTGTTCTTGAATTAACATTGGTTTCTCTGAAGGTCACTTGTGGAGCCCGGGAGAATTCTGCCTTCACACAGCGGATTAGTTACCTGCAGCCGGTCACACAGCAGATTAGTTACCTGCAGCCGGTCACACAGCAGATTAGTTACCTGCAGCCGGTCACACAGCGGATTAGTTACCTGCAGCCGGTCACACAGCAGATTAGTTACCTGCAGCCGGTCACACAGCAGATTAGTTACCTGCAGCCGGTCACACAGCAGATTAGTTACCTACAGCCGGTCACACAGCAGATTAGTTACCTGCAGCCGGTCACAGGCTTTACCCTGGAATAGCTCCTGTGGATGCAGCTTATATCAATTATGCTTCAATCCATTATATATTGATAATAACACTATATACTTTGTCTATTTCCTCAGATATTGCTCTTATGCCATATCGCTGCTGAAAAAAGCCACAAATACACTTCCTTTAAGAACGATTGTGTCCTTGTTTTTTCTACACAAGTGTAAAAGGTATATACCTTCCATTCTGTACTCGGGGGGTCTCTGATGTGTACCCCAATATAAGGGTATCACTGTGTCTTTTATATTGTACTCTTACATTTGTATGTTATTTTTCTGCTTACTGATCTTAGGCTGTTCACCCCATATCCTCATATCCTCATATCCTCATATCCTCATATCCCCAGCGAGAAGCCACAGTTTGGAGCTTGAGAAACCTTTTGTCACTCATTTCTTTCTTAGCTGTGTGGACACTAGTTATTATATTCCGTACTCTTGGCATCATTCTGACCAGTCTTGTATTTGTTGTATTTAACACTAGAAGTCCCAGGAATTTCAAGCTCCATAGGGTTCCAATGGTAGAAATGTTAAATGACCCCTCTCTGGAACTTGTAGAGTTAAATGAGAATAATTAATATTAATTCATAAATTGTATAAACTCAATCATTCCCCTTTTTTCATGTATTTATGCAATCATCACATTATTGCTCCTTTATCGTCTTATAGCGTCAGTTTGATGCATTCTTTTCATTAGTGATGCTTTGTATAAAGCTTTGTAATGTATGTTATTGACTGTCATCATCTAAAAGAATCGGTTATGTTTTTGTTACATTGGATCCTCTTGTCCTGGACAAAAAACAAAATTGATGGTTGAAACGTTGGACATTTTTTTGCTTATACACAAGTAAAATAAAATACTTTGAAGCATTACATTCCTCTCGCATTTATTGAACTATTTTCTATACAATCTCATAGTTGGGTCGAATGAATCTATCAGAGACAAAGGAACAAAAGCTTCATGATTCATAGAAATCAGCGAGAGAAAAACACCACGAAAGTCTTAGCACTGAAGGGGTTAATGCCACCTGTGACCAATAATAGGGAATTTCCACACACCTCCACCTGCAGAGCCGCTGTCATGGGTGACAGTGATGTGGTTTCTGGCTATAGAAGGTCACAGCATCTGGCTGTGCAGAATGCTCCCTGACTTTCCATTGTTCCTGCTGTCAGTATTAATTTCCTGCTGGATTTCTCTCTCCCCCTTTTGGACCCAGCAGGAGCTCGTCTTACACCAGATCATCAGCATTGTCTGAGTGCTTAAATACCCGTTACTTCCTTGGACTGATGCTGGTGATATTTTTAACTCATTCAAGCCTTGGTTGCAAGCAGGTGGCTTGTGCTCCTCTGTGGTATCGTCGTTGAACTTCTACCTGTGTCACCTGTAAATAAGTAGTTCATGCATATTCCTGTGTGTCCTTTTTAATGTTTAGTGGGGTTGATGAAGAGCTCATCCCACCCATTCTCTATTTAGGGCCCAGCAGTAGTTATAGCTAGGGTCAGGTATCCGGCTCGGTGCAGAGGTGAGGAACCTATCTATGGTGGTGAGGACCCAGGGAGCAGCGGTAGGATCGGTCAGGGGTCACCATCTTCCCCTTCCCTAGACACAGGGTTTTCCTTACCTTACTTTTTGCTGTTCACTTGGTGCTTCCCAACCCCCCGCATCTAGCGAAACAGCCGCACAGTATACATGTGACTGCTCTGTGCTTCCAGGACCTGTGATGATGTCACATGGAGGGGAGGAGTCAGGGGTCACATGATCAGCTCCTCAGTGTATGCAGGACCCTGCTGTGCTGGTTGTCATGGTGCTGGGTGAGGGGAAGTTTATGTGTGGGGTCAGGAGGGGTTTACAGTGTGGATGTAGCAGAGCCGTGTGTGTACGGAGCGGAGCCGTGTGTGTATACGAGGTGTACGGAGCCGTGTGTGTACGAGGTGTAGGGAGCGGAGCCGTGTGTGTACGAGGTGTACGGAGCGGAGCCGTGTGTGTACGAGGTGTACGGAGCGGAGCCGTGTGTGTACGAGGTGTACGGAGCGGAGCCGTGTGTGTGTACGAGGTGTATGGAGCGGAGCCGAGTGTGTACGAGGTGTACGGAGCGGAGCCGTGTGTGTACGAGGTGTACGGAGCGGAGCCGTGTGTGTGTACGAAGTGTACGGAGCGGAGCCGTGTGTGTGTACGAGGTGTACGGAGCGGAGCCGTGTGTGTACGAGGTGTACGGAGCGTAGCCATGTGTGTATGAGGTGTACGGAGCGGAGCCGTGTGTGTACGAGGTGTACGGAGCGGAGCCGTGTGTGTACGAGGTGTACGGAGCGGAGCCGTGTGTGTGTACGAAGTGTACGGAGCGGAGCCGTGTGTGTGTACGAAGTGTACGGAGCGGAGCCGTGTGTGTGTACGAGGTGTACGGAGCGGAGTCGTGTGTGTACGAGGTGTACGGAGCGGAGTCGTGTGTGTACGAGGTGTACGGAGCGGAGCCGTGTGTGTACGAGGTGTACGGAGCGGAGCCGTGTGTGTACGAGGTGTACGGAGCGGAGTCGTGTGTGTACGAGGTGTACGGAGCGGAGCCGTGTGTGTACGAGGTGTACGGAGCAGAGTTGTGTAGGGACTCTACCAAAAGAGTTTGTTACTGCCCCATTGGGATCCATGGTCTTGGATTCTGTCAGGGGGTCACAGTGAGGTAATGGAGGCTGTAGGGAGACAGGAGGCTGAAAGCCGTGGACGGACATGTAGCAGATATCCTGGAAACCCTGGGACGAGCAGCAGAGGCACTACCAGTCACAGGCATACAGCAGAAGTCCTGAAGACTGCAGACAGGCTGCAGAGGTACTGACACCCACAGGCAGACAGGTAACTGAGGTATTGGAAGCCGCAGACGTCCTGGAGACCTCAGACAGGTGCAGACATACTGGAAGCCACAGGCAGATTGGTAGCTGAGGTGCTGGAGGCCACAGATAGTCTGGAGATGTTCTGGAGGCTGCAGACAGGTCGCTGTGCACAGACTAATAGTCCTAATACCAGGACACAGGGGTGTATCTTGGTAGCCTTATATAGGCCAGCTAAGCTCAGCACATGGAGCGTGTCCGGCTACTTACAAAGCCCAACATGGAGCACAGGAAAGTTTAGCAGAGCGGGGGAAGGGGCAGATCCCAGACACGGGACAGGCGTGTAACAAGTGGATGTTGTTGTTATGCTCACTGGGCGAGCAGAGATATTAGTGAACCCATTGGGCCGCAGCACACACAGATCCCAGAGGGGCTTGACTACAGACCTGAGCCTGGTCTTCTCCAGCTCCTAAAAGTGAGGGTGTTACGCTGCAGGTCTGAGTCCGGGTGCCACTTGGGAAGACTGGTGCTGCGTCGGCCGGCCCCAGGGGTACGGGAGAGACAGTCTCTGGTATTAGGTTACGGCATCAGCTGGTGTAGAGATTCCATTTGGGATGGATGCACGGATGGATGGTACAGCAGCAGCATCCGGCGTGGATACATGAACGGACTGGTATGTTGTAGGCCGACCGGCGTGAATACTCGTGGCTGCAGGGTATGATACTTTGTAACAATGGGTATCCTGGTAGGCAGCCGGGGTAACGGCTCTCAGCAGCAGGTTCGGATACGGCAGCAGCACACTGTAATGCAAACAGGTATAAGCAACAGAACTAGCACAATAAGACAGCGGCAGCAGCACAGAGCTGGGGAACCGGACTACAGAAATGAATGCAACTCAAACTCATTGCCCAGGCAACTCTCAAAGGGCAGAGTTTCCTTAAATACCTGCAGCCTTCCAGCTGACCTTCTGAGTTAGGAGGATGCTGTCTCTTTAAGAAAGGGTGTGTGGCTGTTGGTGCACTGTACAGGCAGAGGACTGGAGCCTATCAGGAGTACAGACGCTCTGTGAGGCTACAGCATGGGACGGGGATGGGACCAGCACCGCAGGACGCCTGGACAGGTGAGGGAATCGACGTCCTCGCTGGTGGAGGAGAGCAGGAGAGTGCGAGGACGCCGGCCATCATGGGCATTAGAGTTGTCTTCCAAATATCCAACAATGATGGATAAAATTGTGACAACTCTGAATTTCTCTTCCCCTTACATCTATTGATTAATTCTCTATTGATCTATTCTCCCCTTTATCAGTGAATAATATTTATTTTTATCCTTTATCAAGTAAAATAATAATTGCAGATAGTGAAAGTCATTCTTCTGTTACCCAAATCTCTGCTGAACATTACACAATGTACATATTACATTCCTCTAAATAATGGGGACAATCTAGTTATACCTTTATCAATCCATTCTGGGACATTCCCAAAGTGCTCACAATTCCTGTTCTTCCAGATCAGAGCACAACATAAGTAATAACCTATACTAAAATGGAGTTTATTTCTGACCAACACTGAGCAAACATTTTCCCGCTCCACATTTGTCCCCTGTTTGTCCCAGGAGTCCCACTTCTAGGGGAGATCGATTGCCGCCTTTCTCTGCACCATGACAGACATTTGGCCCATAGCGCAATGTCGGGCAAACACCTTCTTTCACAAAAGTAAATCTTAAAGAAAATCTCTCACAGTAACTATTGCACGGACGCTGCAAAGATCTACAGATCTGGAATCTTCAGACTGTAATCCTGATAAATGTAAGTGATTATCAAAGAGAAAATGTTCATTCTAATGCGTCATTCAGAGAATTTCAGAATCAGAAAATGAAGAGGAGGAAGGAAAACCAATAAGAAGGATATGAAAAGATCTCCAATACGGAACAATAAAAAATGAACTTGAATATCAATGAATTTATGGATAATGTGTCATGAGTGTGTCCTGCTCTGGGGAGACCTCTTGGATCAGAAGGTAACAATGCCTTATTGTTTGCAGGTCTACTACTTGTTTTGAGTGAATCTATTTTCTTTTAGTTATGTAGGGGTTAAGGACTCTTTCCTATCTGGCTATCCTATTATAGCTTTAATCTCAGGTGCATATCTTTTGTCAACACTCCCCTTAATTATAAAAAGTCACATGTTTTACCATCTGATGACAGTTATAAATTTTCATTCTATACTGACCCCTTTGGAAGGAGCCTGTCTCTGGAAGAAGCTGAGGAGTCATGACAATTGCAGCTGTGGTGTTTAGCTGCATTGGAAGAGCTTGAAGTGTTTTTCCTTCTTGTGTCTATTTTCCCTCTCTCTGTCTCCTTTACCCTGTGTTGCATTATTGCACTGGTGAGACTACTGCTCTTGCTGGCCTTCTCACTACCAAGGGTGAATTCTGGGTGAGCGAGGGCCTATGCACGTGATGACGGAGGGAAGGATCTGTATAGGAACATTAGGGAGCGTAGGGTACAGACTCAGGTGAGTTACAGGAGGTGTCACCTCTTCCTTCTTCCTATGATTAGGGCTTTCCTTTTTATCACTCCCGTTGTTACACTGATGTTACGCTGCATGCTAAGCATCTGTACACTCTGACATGACAATGTTTTGGTTTTGACAACCACAGTTTTGACACCCACTGGCCTTTCTCCCTTGCACCCCCCCCCCCCTTTATGACAGCACACAGGGGTGGGTGAACAGAGCAGGATCTCACCCACAAAGGCCCACTCTCAATGCACAAGTCAATCAAAGTCCAGTGCATTTCTGAAACTTTGATTAAAGATATTTCAGCAACCAAGCAACCCATCTTTCTACAATAAGTATGCCTGGATTCAGCATCCTAGTGCCAGTATGGCACTGCCTTAACTTCAAATAGCAAAATCATGGTGGTTGGTTCTCTTTAAGATTCCTTTCTCTTTTGTTATGATGAGAGCATATTTTGTTTTAAATATAGAAAAAGGATCCATAGTTGTAATCCCTTAGTGTATGGGGTTGAAGAGAATATTCTGAGTTTCCTTATGTAGTCATCCCTGTATTGGATGACTATTCAATCCCCCTTGTCGGCTGATAGTTACTATATCTTAATCATTTCATAATAATTTTAGGGCAACCTTGTCTTTTTTTATTAAATATATTTTATGTAGATGGGAGTGTAATATTTCTGATTTCATTGAACTCTTCAAGCACCAAGTAGAGGAAAGTGTTCAAAAAATGAGCTTGACTTTCAAAGGGATAAAAGCTTGATTTTGGAAAAACATCAATATGTAGTCCTATGTCATATAGAAATGATAAAATCCATAAAGACTCAACAAAACCCCTATACAGCTGACCCCCTCCTTTGGAAACAAGTAACTAAAGAGAATCCTCTAGCAGATGTGAGGCCATTCTCAGCTTGATGCACAAGAATGCAGAAATGGACAGATGTATGACCGGTAGACATAAGAGCAGCAGTTGAACAGAAAAATAGCAGAGAAATTCAAATCCTTTGTTTCCCCTTATAGAAAATATGAATTGAGGTTTTATGAACTGCATCAATATAATAGATAGGAAAGCCATATTTTCCGCATCATTGGGTGACGGCAGGGATCCCGCCAAATAAATAATTGGTTAATAAGATTGTTCCATATTCCATTGGAGTCCTTCCCTCCATAAATCTGAAGCATTTCAGATTCAGTAATTTCCCTTTTGTTATTCCCTTTTATTTTATGTAATTGTATATATTATATTGTTTTGTTCCCCTTTGCAACATTTTTTTAATATTTTTATAAACACTGCCTACTTTTCAGATTAAATATATCAAATGTAATAATGTATGGCTTCGGGATGTGGTTTATAGAGGAACACAGCTACCTGTAACGTGTGTCCAATCGACCTGTATAAGCAGAGACCCTGATTCCAGCGATGTGTCACTTACCTGGCGGCTTGCTGAAGTTTTGATAAAAATCAGTTTTATCTGCTTAAGATCTATCAGTTCTCAAAATGTTGTGTATAACCTCCCCACACCACTGATTGGCCGCTGTGTACAATGAGGATAGACAGATAGCTGCCAATCAGGTGAGGGCGGGGTTATACAGAGCTTATGGAGATAAAGGATACATAGTAGCAGGTTTACTAGTTCTCTAGTGATAATTCCGTAGTGATAATGTAGTGATTTTATCAAAACTACAGCAAGCAGCCCAGTAAATGACATATCATTGGAATCATAGTCCCTCTGTGTCATGGGTGACAGACAGTCCTGTGGTGTCAGGCAATAGAAGGTTTCAGCCTTTTGCTGTGCAAAATGCTCCCTTACTTTCTATTGTTCCTGCTGTCAGTATTCAGTATACTAGATATCTCCTCTGCTGGGTCTTCATCCTTTTCCCTTTAGGACCCAAGTGAGCTCCTCTTCCCTTCAGCTGCTAATCATCTGTATTCCCCTTAGGTTTAAATACTCTAATTTTCCTTGGACTTGTGCTGGTGATATTCAGTTCCTTCACAAGCTCTGAATGCAAGCAGGATCTTGCACACATCAGTAGAATCGTTGTTGCTCTTTACTGAACTTCTTACTGAGTCGTCTAGAGATAAGTTGTTTGTTTCCCCTTTTTTGATATCCCTGTGTGTTCTTTAGTGCCTAGTGGGGTTGACAAAGAGCTCATCCCATCCGCTCCCTACCTACGGCCCAGATCAGGGTCAGCCT
>NW_027444537.1:0-21431 GCF_048569485.1 Anomaloglossus baeobatrachus | reverse complement strand
ATCCACCCGAAACTCTGGAGAGTCTCCAGGGTAGCGTCGAGGCTGTGTTGGCATGCCTCTTGAGAGGGTGCCTTGATCAGGAGATCGTCCAAGTAAGGGATCACCGAGTGACCCTGAGAGTGGAGGACCGCTACTACAGTAGCCATAACCTTGGTGAAAACCCGTGGGGCTGTTGCCAGGCCGAACGGCAGTGCCACGAACTGCAGGTGTTCGTTTTCTATGGCGAAGCGCAAGAAGCGCTGGTGCTCTGGAGCAATCGGTACGTGGAGATAAGCATCTTTGATATCGATCGATGCAAGGAAATCTCCTTGGGACATTGAGGCGATGACGGAGCGGAGGGATTCCATCCGGAACCGCCTGGTCTTTACGTGTTTGTTGAGAAATTTCAGGTCCAGGACAGGACGGAAAGACCCATCCTTCTTTGGGACCACAAACAAGTTGGAGTAAAAACCGTGGCCCTGTTGCTGAAGAGGAACAGGGACCACCACTCCTTCTGCCTTCAGAGTGCCCAGCGCCTGCAGAAGAGCCTCGGCTCGCTCGGGAGGCGGGGATGACCTGAAGAATCGAGTCGGGGGACGAGAGGTGAACTCTATCTTGTAACCGTGAGACAGAATGTCTCTCACCCAACGGTCTTTTACCCGTGGCAGCCAGGCGTCGCAAAAGCGGGAGAGCCTGCCACCGACCGAAGATGCGGAGTGAGGAGGCCGAAAGTCATGAGGAAGCCGCTTTGGTAGCGGCACCTCCGGTGGCCTTTTTAGGACGTGACTTAGACCGCCATGCGTCAGAGTTCCTTTGATCTTTCTGAGGCCTTTTGGACGAGGAGAATTGGGACCTGCCCGCGCCCCGAAAGGACCGAAACCTCGACTGCCCCTTCCTCTGTTGGAGTATGTTCGGTTTGGGCTGGGGTAAGGATGTATCCTTTCCCTTGGATTGTTTGATGATTTCATCCAAACGCTCGCCAAACAATCGGTCGCCAGAAATTGGCAAACTGGTTAAGCGCTTTTTGGAAACAGAATCTGCCTTCCATTCCCGTAGCCACAAGGCCCTGCGGAGTACCACCGAATTGGCGGCTGCAACCGCCGTACGGCTCGCAGAGTCCAGGACAGCATTAATAGCGTAAGACGCAAATGCCGACGTCTGAGTGGTTATGGACGCCACCTGTGGCGCGGACGTGCGTGTGGCTGCGTCAATTTGCGCTTGACCTGCTGAGATAGCTTGTAGCGCCCATACGGCTGCGAACGCTGGGGCAAAAGAAGCGCCGATAGCTTCATAGATGGATTTCAACCAGAGCTCCATCTGCCTGTCAGTGGCATCTTTGAGTGAAGCCCCATCTTCCACTGCAAGTATGGATCTAGCTGCCAGTCTGGAGATTGGAGGATCCACTTTGGGACACTGAGCCCAACTTTTGACCACGTCAGGGGGAAAAGGATAACGTGTATCCTTAAGGCGCTTAGAAAAAACGCTTATCTGGACAAGCATGGTGATTCTGGACTGCCTCTCTGAAATCAGAGTGGTCCAGAAACATACTCTGTGTACGCTTGGGAAACCTGAAACGGAATTTCTCCTGCTGAGAAGCTGACTCCTCCACCGGAGGAGCTGAGGGAGAAATATCCAACATACGATTGATGGACGCAACAAGGTCGTTCACTATGGCGTCCCCGTCCGGAGTATCAAGATTGAGAGCGGCCTCAGGATCAGAATCCTGATCAGCTGTCTCCGCATCATCAACCAGAGATTCCCCCCTCTGAGACCCTGCACAATATGATGATGTCGAGGGAAAATCTAAGCGAGCTCGCTTAGTCGGTCTGGGGCTGGGGTCTGTGTCAGAACCCTCAGCCTGGGATCCATGAGATACCCCGGGAGGACATTGTTGGTCCAGCTGAGGTGGGCCAGGGAACAAAGATTCAACAGAGTCCCTGTGCTGAGATACCGGCCTGGACTGCAAGGCTTCTAGTATCTTAGCCATAGTCTCAGAGAGTTTTGCAAACTCCGTCCCCGTCACCTGAACAGTGTTAGCAGGTGGCTCCCCCTGGGCCCCTCTTAGCAGAGGCTCCGGCTGAGTAAGTGCCACAGGGGCCGAACAGTGCACACAATGAGGGTCAGTGGAACCTGCCGGTAGCGGGGTCGTACATGCGGCGCAGGCAACATAATAAGCCTGTGTTTTGGCACCCCTGCTTTTCGTGGGTGCCATGCTATTATCTTCCCTGAGTAACACAATAGGGTATATAGCCAGAAATCAACTGTGCACCATACAGGGTAAAACATATATACCATAAACATATAATGTTACACTACTGCACAATGGGGCTAGCACCACAGGTGCTGCTTACCACCCGCCTAAAGCGGTTGTGAGGCCACCAGAGTCCCTGCCTGGGTCTCCCAGACTTTGTCCCCCTCTGCTGCGTCCGAGGAGCTGACAGGAATGGCTGCCGGCGTCCTGAGGAGAGGAGGGAGCCGTGGGCGTGACCCAGAAAGTGCGGGAACTGGTGCCCGCACTGTGCACAGTGAGGGGGGTGGAGTATGCAAAGCATGCTCCAGCCCTCAGTGCTGCTCGTTCTGTGCAGCGTCCCGCCCTTCCCCTGCCTGTCAGGGCTGTGGGCGGGAGGAAAGGAAACTAGGCCGCAAAAAGCCGGGGACTCTAGTAATAAACGCGGCCGCCGTAAAAGCGCGGCCGGCGTGAAAGTCCCCGGCGCACTACAAGTCCCAGCCGCGCCGCAGTGTTTCCATGGCCGCGGCGGTCAGTGCGGCAGTCCCTATACATAAACACTCAGCAACGCTGAGTGTGTAATGGCACATATTAACCCGGTCAGCGCCGTGGTCCCCGGTGCACTAGCACACCCAGCAAAGCTGGAGTATTGCTGTGCGCTGTCCCCACAGGGATACAGAGTACCTCCAAGTAGCAGGGCCATGTCCCTGAACGATACCCCGGCTCCTATCCAGCAGGCTCCACAGGAGTTGTGGATGAAGCACGGTCTCAGTGCCTGGAGACCGATAGGATCCCACTTCACCCAGAGCCCTGAGGGGGATGGGGAAGGAAAACAGCATGTGGGCTCCAGCCTCCGTACCCGCAATGGATACCTCAACCTTACAACACCACCGACAAGAGTGGGGTGAGAAGGGAGCATGCTGGGGGCTCTATATGGGCCCACTTTTCTTCCATCCGACATGGTCAGCAGCTGCTGCTGACCAATCTGTGGAGCTGTGCGTGCGTGTCTGACCTCCTTTGCACAAAGCAAAAAACTGAGGAGCCCGTGATGCACGGGGGGGTGTATAGGGGGGGGGGGGGGGGGGGGGGGGGGGGGGGGGGGCAGAAGGGGAGGGGCTTAACACTTTTGAGTGTAATACTTTGTGCGGCCGTCCGGAGGCATAGCCTATACACCCAATTGTCTGGGTCTCCCAATGGAGCGACAAAGAAAACTATCTTTGGTCTCGGTGCGAACCATCAAAATATCTGATTGCACTCTTAAGTTGTTCAATGACTCTGCATCTTAAGCCCACGTCTCACTAAGCGACATCGCTGCTGAGTCACGGTTTTTGTGACGCAACAGCGATCTTGCTAGCGATGTCGCTGTGTTTGACATCCAGCAACAACCTGGCTCCTGCTGTGAGGTTGCCAGAGGTTGCTGAATGTCCTGGACCATTTTTTTGGTGGTTGCTCTCCCGCTGTGAAGCACACATTGCTGTGTTTGATAGTTGCTCTCACGCTGTCAATGTGCAGGGAGCCGGCTTCTGCGGACACTGGTAACCAAGGTACTCATCAGGTAACCAAAGGCTTTGCTTGGTTACCCGATATCTACCTTGGTTACCAGCGTCCGCAGCTTCTAGTAGCCAGCTCCCTGCACATGTAACCAAGGTACACATCTGGTAACTATAAGCAAAGTGCTTTGCTTAGTAACCCGATGTGTACTATGGTTACCAAACAGTGTCGTTACACGGGTCGCTGGTGGCTAATCTCTGTGGAAATCTTTTTTGACAGCTCAACAGCGGCCATGTAGCGACGCTCTAGCGATCCCTGCCAGGTCGGATCGCTGCAGCGTCGCTAAGTGTGACTGTACCTTTTTAGTCTCCGACCACTGACTGAGGAAAGCAACAGGAGGGGGAAGTGACATGCATGATTTGTATCCGTTGGCACTTGGCTATTCAAGTCTGAGTCTGGGGGGAAAAAAAAATTAAACCTCACTTGCATGGGGGTGTTTCCCCTGCCTCCCTCCCTCTGACTGCCAGATTCCCTCCCACAGGATAATTCTGCATGATATGTTCATGTTTTGTACTGTATCAAAAACACAATTGATGGTTCTAGCATAGTGAGACTTCAAAAATCTCATGTTTTCTCCCTTGCACTTGCCTACCACTTTACCCTACACCACACATTTCTTCGGTATGTGGTTATCAGCATGTCAATTGTTTCACCTATTAAAAAGGGTCAAAATCACAAACTGTATTTTACATAATTTTTCTTGTCAATGCTCTGGTTTTTGCTACAGAAAAATGTATGAACATACCAGTACTATTTTATAGATTTTTTTTTTTGTCTGCTGTACACAGTAAAATAACACATGAACCATAGGTAATGTCTCAGCTGCCCCTTCTCACCCACAGTTAAATGTAAAGGGTTAATCTCCAACTGGTTCAGTGATTTAATATACAGGAATGGTATAATGCAAAGCAATTTTCAAGTGGTTGCGTTATGTAATGATACTGTGGCTTCTTGATGAGGTGTTGACTGTTACATCCTTTAGTTTCAGAAGAGGCATCACATGTTTAGTATATAATTCTAGATTTTAATTTGTGATCCTATTCTACCCTTCATACTATGTAGTGAGATGTTTGGTTGTACCACTGTCCCTGCATAGGAAGGGAATGGGCACTATGAATCCACTTTTGGCAAAGGATAAACAACAATACTTCAAATTAGCCACTTGCTGTGTAATACAGCTGAGCAAGCGCAGACATACAAGCCCCTGAACTACCAATGGTGTGTTTTTTGTTTTTTTTTTAATTTAAAATGTATATATGTCAGACTATAGCACCTATGTATAACTGGGTCTTTATACTCTTTGAAAGAAACTTGCACAACAACTTACCATGGTGATTTGGTATTTATTTTTTTTCTTTAACAGCTCTGGTAAAATGAAAGCTGCGCTGATGCTGATGTGGGCAACAGACAGGCTTTATATAGTAAGAGGGGACATGCAGATTTGGAGGATTAGAAATCTTTATTCCAAGACTTTGACAGTTACATTTATTGACACTTAAGCTATCACACCATTGTCCTGATTGAAGACTGACGCTTTCTAAGTAAAGGTACCATCACATATAACGAGATCGCAGCTGAGTCACTGTTTCTGTAACACAGTAGCGATCCCGTTAGCGATCTCGTTATGTGTGACACCTACCAGCGATCAGGCCCCTGCTGTGAGATCTTTAGTTGTTGCAGAATGGTCCAGGCCATTTTCTTCAAAGGCGATGTCCTGCTGGGCAGGATGCTCGCTGTGCTTGACACTGTGTGTGTGTGACAGGGTCACAGTGACTGCTGAGATCGTTATACAGGTCGCTACTGCGACCTGTATTGTTCCTGCATCGCTGGTAAGATCTGACTGTGTGACATCTCACCTGCGACCTCCCAGCGACTTACCTGCGATCCCTATCAGGTTGCATCGTTTTCGGGATCGCTGGTAAGTCGTTGTGTGTGACTGGGCCTTTAGACTTAAGGCACCCCTGGAGTAAGATTCTTCCTACCTGACAATGTCACCTGGTTGCTGCAAATAGTTTTATTTAAGTTCTCAATGCTAGAGCTTTTTTTGTATAAGGCCTGTTTCACACATCTGTGAAAAACAGACATTATTCACTGACGTGTAAAAAAAAAAAAAAAAAAAAAAAAAAAAAACCCGCATATGTACCATGTTCTGTGAATCACGGCACACGTGAGTCCATGTGCAATCCATGATTGCATAAGGACTTATGCTTACCTGTCCCTGTTCTGCTCTCCATGGTGCTGAAGTCTCTGGCTCTGCAACTACTTCCGGGTCGGCTCTAGCTGCATTCCTGCATATGCATGCCTTAATGAGCCGGGCAGGAAGCTGCAGAGAGCTGAGGCTGCACAGAGCGTCGTTGAAGCCGGGTGAGTTAAAAATGTATTTTAATTTTCAAAGTCCTTGTTTTTCTGGTACGTGTTTCACGGACCACACCATAGTGGGGTCTGTGGGATATCAGTGATGCCAGAAAAAAAAAAACTGACATGTCTCCGTGCGGCAATCACGGACACACGTGTATGCTGCACGTAGACACGGTCAGTGAAAAATCACTGATGTGTGAGCAGACCCATTGATTTTAATGTGTCTGAGTTTGGTACGTATATATATATATAAAAAAAAAAAGCATATGTCCCAGAATCACTGTCTGAAACAGGCCTAAAGCTGAGTGAAGTGTTTTTTCTTGCAGATTTTCACAAATTGCAATGATATGCTTGTGCACAGTTAGGTTTTTTTTTCCCTGCAGAAAAAAATTGCAGCTTTTTTTTTTTTTTTTATGTACACCATTGAAAAATTAAAAAAAAACACGCTTTCTTGCCAGGAGATGTAGATCAGGAATCTGCCAATCAGGGATGGGGTTATACAAAGTTCCATAATATGGAGTACTAAACAGCAGCAGACTAAAGGCCACGTCACACTAAGCAACATCGCTGCTAAGGAACAACTTTTGTGACGTAGCAGCGATGTTGCTAGCGATGTTGCTGTGTGTGACATCCAGCAACAACCTGGCCCCTGCTGTGAGGTCGTTGGTTGTTGCTGAATGTCCTGGGCCATTTTTTTAGTTGTTGCTCTCCCGCTGTGAAGCACACATCACTGTGTGTGACAGCGACAGAGCAACAACTAAATGTGCAGGCAGCAGGAGCCGGCTTCTGCGGACGCTGGTAACCACGAAGCCCTTACCTTGGTTACCCGATATTTACCTTCGTTACCAGCGTCCGCAGCTGTCAGTGCCAGTGCCTGCTGTTCCCTGCACACATAGCCACAGTACACATCGGGTAATTAACCCGATGTGTACTGTGGCTAGGAGTGCAGGGAACAGCAGGCACTGGCAGTGTGAGAGCGGCGGACGCTGGTAATGAAGGTAAATATCGGGTAACCAAGGTAAGGGCTTCTTGGTTACCCGATGTTTACCGTGGTTACCAGCGTACGCAGAAGCCGGCTCCTGCTGCCTGCACACGTAGCAGAGTACACATCGGGTAATTAACCCGATGTGTACTGTGGCTAGGTGTGCAGGGAGCCAGCGCTAAGCGGTGTGCGCTGGTAACCAAGGTAAATATCGGGTTGGTTACCCGATATTTACCTTAGTTACCAAGCGCAGCATTGCTTCCACGCAGTGCTGGGGTCACTGGTTGCTGGTGAGATCTGCCTATTTGACAGCTCACCAGCAACCCGTGTAGCGACGCTCCAGCGATCCCTGCCAGGTCAGGTTGCTGGTGGGATCGCTGGAGCGTCGCTTAGTGTGACATCTCACCAGCGACCTAGCAACTTACCAGCAATCCCTATCAGGTTGTATTGTAGTTGGGATCTCTGGTAAGTTGTTTAGTGTGACTGGGCCTTTAGCCCTGTAATCTATTGATTAAACTTTTTTTTATTAAAACGATACTAGGCAGCTGTAATCGGATTAGATGGCAAAACCCTTCTGACAGATTCTTCTTAAAGGGAGTTTTTCAGTAGAATTAAACATAGTCCATATGGGTATGCAGGTAATAGGAAGCTCTATAAACTGATATTTTTGATCCGATGTTTTTGTTTCCAGGGAAATCCAAGTTTTTCCTATATGTAAATGAGCTGCTAAGACTTATGTACTGTTAGTTAAATTTCTCACACTGGTAACAGCTCCTTTAATTTAAAATAAGCTCTGGAGTCAGTCTGAGCAAGATCAATGTCCGGCCCATAGAGTTTAACAGCTCATTTACATATTCCAAAGAAATCCATGTCTTTCTACTAAGACATCAGATTGCAGATATCAAAGTATCATTTTAATCTGCTTCATATGACCTACATGCCCATATAGACTGCTTAGGAGGGTTGATTTGAGGTGTGCCATCTATAGTGGCCATGGGCAGCACACATGGGGGCCATATCTAACACAGGGGAGGTGTGCCATCTATAGGGGCCATGGGCAGCACAGGGGGACGTGTGCAATCTTTAGGGGGCCATGGGCAACACGGGAACATGTGCAATCCATAGGGGGCCATGGGCAGCACAGGGGGACATGTGCCAGCAATAGGGGATGTGTGTCATCAATGGGGAACATGTGGCATCACTGGGGGACGTGTCCGAGCACAAGGGGGCTATATTCAATATAAGGGGGCCATATCCAGATTAAGGGGGGCTAATTTTAGGATGGGGGCTATGAGGGACATATACCCTATATGATTTGTTAGATGGACACTGGCATTATAAGATGAATCCCATTTAACATTAAAAAAAAAAAAATCTCTTTTCCTTCACCAAATTTGGGGATGCGTCTTATAATCAGGTGTGTCTTATAAAGCGAAAAATACGGTAAGTATAGAAGTTACACTGCACACTCAAGTAGCATATAAATAATTAGTTTATTTTGCTATAAATTCAAAAAAAGCCAAGCAAAGGAAGTGAACTCATAAAGGCAGATATGTAATCTCTGACGTTTCGGCCAACGATCTTATTCACAGTTTACTATAAAAAATAGAATACAAAATCACAAAAAATATATAAGTTACAAAGTTTGTTTAGACATTTTTTTTTTTTTTTACAATAATACAATAGTGAACAAAGACATATGGTAACTATTGTCAGGGGAAAAGATTGCAAATATTTCCAAGTATATCATGTCAAGGGTTAACAATAATAATCACCAAACATGGCAAGTCTTTCAGCAGAAACATTTATAATGGCAGCAATAGGAAATGGAGAGTGGAAATAGGGGGGAAGGGAGCTGGTATCAGCATATCATGGGAAAAAGCAAGGAAATAAGTGCATATTGTGATCAGACTAGATGGGAATCGAGTGTTAGAGAGATTAGACCAGGTATACTACCTGCCAGAAATGCGTGCGCGGTAGGTGTCTAGTGATCCTGAAAGGGATGTGACGTCACGCGCGGTCATTGTCCCTATACTCCAAGATGTATTAATTGAAATGGTGAACATCGGGTAGTGAGGTGACACCGCGCACATGCGCGGACATCACCTTCTCCCGTGGTGTGTATGTAAATTTATATGAGAGGATAGCGTCGGGCCGGGAGGTGACGCCACGCGCACGCGCGGTCATCATCCCCGCCCATAGTGATAATGTGGGGAATGGTGCCATGGTGTAGAGATGACGCAGCATGCATGTGCGGTCGTTATCCCAGCACCCGGCAAAGGATTGAATATTCCTGTGAGGAGGAAAGGAGGAGGTGACATCACGCTCACGCGTGGTCATTGTCCCCGCCCACAGTGGTAATATGGGGAATGGTTGTCATGGTGCAAAAATGACGCTACGCATGCGCGGTCATCATCCCAGCAAAGGAGAGACTGTTCCTGTGTTAAACTGTAAGGTATAATGAAGCTGTCTGGGATGATTTGATGTAGATATGAAAATATAAAGTTAAGGAGGAGGAGAGAGAGGAGGAGGTGAAGGAGGTGAAGATGGGGCGAAAAAAG
Organism: Anomaloglossus baeobatrachus; assembly: GCF_048569485.1. NCBI lineage: Eukaryota > Metazoa > Chordata > Amphibia > Anura > Aromobatidae > Anomaloglossus > Anomaloglossus baeobatrachus. The sequence goes on along the minus strand of NW_027444537.1, from coordinate 11,773 downwards.
GATATAAGATAATGTATATAAAACAAAGGAAATAACCGAACAGAAGAAGAAAGGTGCCGTACCAGTCTTACCCATCAGGACGGGACATGGGAAAGGGGAGGAAGAGGAGAGGAATGGAGATCCAATTTATTGTAGGTCATTTATTCATGTCTGTTAGAAAAAATAGAGAATATGTTAGACATATAATCACATGGACCATTCAATTTCCCTGTTGAGACCAAATGGTGTAAGTGTAAGGAGTGTGTAAATCCAATAACTCTCTCTTCGTTTTAGAAGCTGTATATGGTTCCCACCACGTATTGGACGATCTATTCTTTGTAAGACTTGGAATCTTAGTTGAGAAACTGAGTGTCGAGCTTCTTTGAAGTGGTGTGGTATTGGAAGCCAAGTTTTATTGCAGCGTATTGTGGACTTATGGCTGGCAATTCTATCCCGTACATGTTGTGTGGTTTCTCCTACGTACAGTAGACTGCAAGGGCATTTGACTATGTAAATGACAATATTAGTATCACAGGTATAGACATCTTTGATAGGATAGGATTTGCCAGTTCTGGGATGGGTTATTTTCTTAGGCACAAAACGGACGGGGACTTTCCCTTGCCTCAGTTGTGCCGCCTGTTCCAATGTGATTAAAGGCAGCTCTGTAACCCAATGTAATGTAATGTAAACAATCGGTTTGCATAAATTTCCAAAAATGTTTGCACAATCTCAGGGAACCTCATCTGCATGCTTTTCGTCCTCATCGGGGGTCTCCATCTTTACTACAGTTCATCACCGTAACTGACTTTAGGGGGCTAATGCTCACATTTGAGGTGTTTGGCACATTGGAGAGGACTTCACTTCACGGATGAATCATGGTTTACACTGTATAGGGGCAGATGGTAGACTGCACGTATGGAGTATTGTGGGTGAGCTGTTTGCTAATGTCAGTGTTGTGAGTTGGGCGGTCCATGGTGACAGGTGGGTTATGCTATGGCCAGGCGTGTTATGGATAACAAACAGGTGTATTTTAATAATGCCATTTAGAATGCACAGTAAGATAGATAAGGTGATGACATCCTGAGGCTCAATTTTGTGCCATTATAGTTTCATAGTTTCATAGTTTTTAAGGTTGAAGGGAGACTCTACGTCCATCTAGTTCAACCCGTAGCCTAACATGTTGATCCAGAGGAAGGCAAAAAAAAACCCCAATGTGTCAAACAAGCTCCAATGGGGAAAAAAATTCCTTCCTCACTCCACATACAGCAATCAGACTAGTTCCCTGCATCAACACCCTGTCATAAAATCTAATATACATAACTGGTAATATTAAATTTTTCAAGAAAGGCATCCAGGCTCTGCTTAAATGTTAGTAGTGAATCACTCATTACAACATCATACGGCAGAGAGTTCCATAGTCTCACTGCTCGTACAGTAAAGAATCCTCGTCTGTGATTATGATTAAACCTTCTTTCCTCAAGACGTAGCGGATGCTCCCGTGTTCCAGTCACAGGCCTAGGTGTAAAGAGATCTTTTGAAAGGTCTCTGTACTGTCGCCTCATATGTTTATACATTGTGATTAGATCCCCCCTAAGCCTTTGTTTTTCCAAACTAAATAACCCCCAAGTTTAATAACCTGTCTTGGTATTGCAGCCCACCCATTCCTCTAATAATCTTGGTCGCTCTTCTATCTACCTGTAAGATTATGCTATTTATAACCTTCTATACTTTTGCTATCAAGAAAAGCATCCATTCCTCTCTTAAATTCATTCAGTGAGTTGGCCATCACCACTTCCTCAGTAAGAGAGTTCCAAAGCCTCACTGCTCTTACCGTGAAGAACCCTCTTCTATGCTGATGTAGGAATTTTCTTTCCTCCAGTCGAAGAGAATGCCCCCTTGTTCTTGTCATAGTCCTTAGTACAAACAGATCATGGGAGAGATCTCTATATGGCCCTCTGATATATTTGTACATATTTATTAGGTCTCCCCTAAGTCTTCTCTTTTCTAGAGTAAATAGACCTAATTTTGATAACCTTTCCGTGTATTGTAATGCACCCACTCCATTTATTATTTTAGTAGCCCGCCTCTGAACCCTTTCAAGTTCAGTAATGTCTTTCTTGAGCACCGGCGCCCAAAATTGCACACAATACTCCAAGTGTGGTCTGACTAGTGATTTGTACAGAGGGAGAATGATGTTTTCATCTCCTGTCCCCAGACCTCTTCTAATGCATCCCATCACCCTATTTGCTTTGGTGGCTGCTGCCTGACACTGGGCACTCCAATTTAGATTCTTATTGACTAAGATGCCTAAGTCTTTTTCCATGTCTGATTTCAACAGCAGTTTTCCATTTAGTAAGTAATCGTAGCATCTGTTTCTCCTTCCCATGTGCATAACCTTACACTTATCTGTGTTAAACCTCATTTGCCATTTTTCAGCCCAATTCTCCAATTTACTCAAATCCATCTGTAGTTGCAAACTGTCCTCCTTTGTGTTAACTACCATACATAATTTTGTATCATCTGCAAATACTGATATTTTACTCTGTAAACCATCCACCAGATCATTAATAAATATATTAAATAGTAGGGGGTCCAATACAGACCCCTGTGGCACCCCACTAGTAACCCTGGCCCAATCTGAGTTTGCGCCATTAATAACCACTCTTTGTTTTCTATCACTAAGCCAGCTACCTACCCATCTACACACATTTTCCCCGAGCCCAAGCTTTCTCATTTTACTTATCAGTCTTTTATGTGGGACAGTGTCAAATGCTTTACCGAAGTCGAGATAAATGACATCCAATGATTCTCCTCGGTCCATGTGAGAGCTTACATCCTCATAGAAGCTGATCAGGTTAGTTTGACAGGAGCGATCCTTCATAAATCCATGTTGATATGGAGTTAAACAATTATTAACATTGAGACATTCCATAATAGTATCCCTTAAAAACCCTTCAAACATTTTACCCACAACAGATGTTAAGCTTACCGGCCTATAGTTTCCAGGTTCCCTTTTACACCCTTTTTTGAATATTGGTACCACATTTGCTAGCCGCCAATCCAGTGAAACAGACCCAGTTTCTATAGAGTCTTTAAATATAAGGAATAGAGGCTTGTCTATCTCATTACTTAACTCCCTTAATACACGAGGGTGAATGCCATCAGGGCCTGGTGATTTGTCAATTTTAATGTTACTAAGTCGGTTCTGCACTTCTTCCTGGGTTAGGCAGGTCATACTTAAAGCGTTTACATGATCACTCTGCATTTCCTGTGGCATATGCTTTTCCTGTGTGAACACAGTTGAGAAAAAAGTATTTAAAACCTTTGCTTTTACCACATCGCTTTCTATGATTTTACCCTCATTGTTCTTTAAAGGGCCAACACCATTAATTTTAATATTTTTTCTGTTTATATAATTAAAGAATAGTTTGGGATTTGTTTTGCTTTCCTTAGCAATGAGTCTCTCAGTTTCTACTTTTGCTAAATGTATTTGTTTTTTTACACATTCTATTTTTTTCTCTATATCTTTTTAATGCTTCTTCGCTGCCTTCTTGTTTTAGCTTTTTAAATGCCTTTTTCTTATTATTCATTGTCGTTTGTTCCTACATGTATCAATAGGAATGGGTATACGTCCTTGGATCCGAGGATAGTTGGTATCCTGTTGGCCACATCCTTGATTTTTGCTCCTGGGAGGCAGCATTCTTCTCATGCGGTTATGTCCAGCCTGCAGATAGTTGCCTCCGTGCCTCTTAGTAGTGAGTCGCCCATAACTACCACTCTTCTTTTCTTTCTGGACGCACTGCTTGTTGCTCCTGAGTGTTTTTGAGTGTCTTTTGTTTCTGCTTTTGTTGACAAAGTAACTTCTTTTGATGATACTGTGTCTTCTCCTGTAGATATGGTATCATCCTGAGCTGTGCCATTTTCGTTCTCCAGCATGAGGGCTTCATATTGGTTGCTAAGCTGTGTGGGTGGTGACGACCACTTGATACGCTGGCTTCTTTTGGTCACATGTGTCCACTTTTCAGCCTCAGTATGTGTTCTGAAGCTTTTCTCACTTTCCATATCCTGAATGGTTGCTTCTACCTCGTCCAAGAAGTCCTCATGTTCTTTAATTAGCTTCAAAGTTGCTATTCTTTCTTCCAGTGCTTGCACCTTTTCCTCTAAGAGGGCAGCAAGTTTGCACTTTGGACAGGTGAAGTTGTTTTTTTGTGCGGCAGATCCGTAAACATGTAGCATGTGTTGCAGGTGACCATGTGGATTTTCTTCTCTTCCATATTGCTGATGTAGCGTATGATAGGCGAAAGGCGCGCGCCGTCAGGCGCGTGGTTTTGCGATGTCCTCAAACAGTGAGACCCGGCAAGTCCCAGCAATCAATCAGCTTAAGGTGACTCTTCTCCTCTTCCCAGAATGCACTGGAAATATGCAAATCAGCTTCCTGCTTCTCCAATCCCATTAGTCCACAACCATCACCTCATGTTGTAGCATGATTATGCATGTCCCCATGGAGCGAGGAACTGTACATAATTCTTAGAAGCTGGCATTGACAGCATACTCATTGGACATGTTAACCAGCGAGCATGCTTGGGATGCTCTGAATCAAAGTATACAGCAGTGTGTTCAAGTTCCTGCCAATATCCAGCAACTTCTCACAACCACTGAAGAGAAGAGGAAAAACATTTCACAGGCCACAATCAACAACTTGATGAACTTTATAGCGGGCTTTACACGCTACGATATCGTTAACGTATTATCGTCGGGGTCACGGTGTTTGTGACGCACATCTGGCGACGTTAATGACATCACAGCATGTGACACGTACGAGGGACCTTAGTCGATCGCAAAAGTGGCCAAAATCATTCGCCACGGAGAGGTCGTCCTGAATCAAAAAATCGTTAATTGCTTATTAGCGATGTTGTTCGCCGTTCCTGCGGCAGCACACATCGCTATGTGTGACACTGCAGGAACGAGGAACATCTCCTTACCTGCTTACACCGGCAATGCGGAAGGAAGGAGGTTGGCGGGATATTACGTCCCGCTCATCTCCGCACCTCCACTTCTATTGGCCGGCCGCTTAGTGACGCCGTAGTGATGTCGCTATGACGCCGAACGCAACTCCCCTTTGAGGGAGGTATTGTTCGGCGGTCATAGTGACGTTGCTGCACAGGTATGTGCGTGTGACGCTGCCGTAGCGATAATGTTCGCTACGGCAGCGATCACACAATATCGCACGTACGACGGGGGCGGGTGCTATCGTGCTCGACATCGCTAGCCGATGCTAGCGATGTCGCAGTGTGTAAAGCCCGCTTATGTGAAGGAGATTTGTTGCACTACATAAGGCAAATGGTTACACCAGATACTGATTGATTTTCTGACTCCCCTGGATCCCAACAATACTGTAAGGCCTAAGCCACACGGCGAGAAAATCGGTGCGAGTGGAGTGCGATAAAACATCGCATTCCCCTCGGACCAATTCTAGCCTGTGTGTCAGCACACATGAGCGATTATTTTCTCAGCCCTAATTGGACCGAGAAAACAATCGCAGCATGCTGCGATTGTTATGCGAGACTCTTTTCTCTCGCACCCATTCAAGTGAATGGGGCGAGAGAAAAATCACACTGCACTCGCGGTACTCCGGTGTACCGCGCGTGCAGAGCGAGAATCACAATAGCCGGCTACAGAGGAGAGAGGGAGAGAAATCCCTCCCTCCCCTCCTCCGTGCCGGCCCGCCCCTCTGCAGTGCTGGTCTGCCCCTCCGCATCGCCGGCCCGCCCCCCGCAGCTGAGGTCCGCTCGCAGGGTCGGACCTCAGACACAGGCACACTCGCATGACACTCGGCTCCTGCTGTGCTGCCAGCGCGAGACGAGTCTCATGCGAGCATCGCAGTAGTGCCCCGTGTGGCCCCAGCCTAAAACTGCACATTTTAGAGTGTCCTTTTATTGTGGCCAGCTTAAGGCATAACTGCAATAATCATGCTGTCTACTCAGTATCTTGATATGCCACCCCAGTGAGGTGGGTTAGGAGAAGTGATCACTAACACAGATGTAGCCATATTTGATAAAATCTTTGATAGAAAAAGTCTTAGATCTTTGAGTTCAGCTCATGAAAAATGAGAGCAAAAACAAAAGTGTGTTTATATTTTTGTTCAGTGTAAATTCTCCTAAGATGCCGCCCACAGAGATGCAGACTGCCCTGGTCTGACTCACACAGGACCAGACACTACAAGGGCAGCGCAAGTCATTTTGCTGAACTCCACAGATTATGTATTATAGTATAGTAAGGGCACATTGAGACAATATATGAAACAGTGTTTGGTCGTTTTGCTCTCTGACATGAAAGTATTCTATTGTATCTGTTCATCACACAGCTCCCCTTTGTCTTTACTATCATACATCGATGGTTACATAATTAAAGGTAGATGAAATCACATTAGCGTGCATGAACAGCTGTTTGCTTGTATCTAATGCTGTTTATATGCATATGATTTCATTCACATGGATGGATATTACATTAAGTTACATTAGGTCATATTACATGTTCTGAATTCTATATAAAGAAGTGCTCTTTTCTTTGCTGGAATTTGCTTTTTATTTAAAGTGACATTTTTGTCATATTTTCCCATGTTAACCCCTTCACACTTAAGCTTGTTTTCACTTTTCCGAGCTTGTCAAATTTTTCAAATCTGACCTGGCAATAACTCTGAAATGCTTCCACGTATCTCAGTGATTCTGAGATTGTTTTGTTTTGTGACACATTGTACTTTATGTTAGTGGTAAACTTAGGTCGATATGATTAGCGTTTATTTCTGAAAATATCAAAAATTTGACAAACATTTAAAAAAATGTGCCATTTTTAGAACTTTTAATTTTTATTCCTTTAATCAGATGGTTATACCACGCAAAATAGTTAATAACATTTCCTGCACGTCTATTTTACGTCGGCATCAATTTTGAAAAGGCTTTATTTGTTGGGATGTTAAAGGCAACCAACCATTAGGATTTTGCTATATGAGATAAAGACAGTGCCATACAGGCACTAAAGCGGGCTTTACACGCTACGATATATCTAACGAGATGTCGGCGGGGTCACGTCGTAAGTGACGCACATCCGGCATCGTTAGTGATATCGTAGCGTGTGACAGCTATGAACAAGCAGAAATACTCACCTTCATCGTTGACACGTCGCTCATTTTCTAAAAATCGAACGTCCTGTTGTTCAATGTTCCTGAGGCAGCACACATCGCTCCGTGTGACACCCCGGGAATGATGAACTGCAGCTTACCTGCGTCCCGCTCATCTTCGCCCCTCCGCTTCTATTGGCCGGCCGCTGTGTGACGTCGCTGTGACGCCGAACGTCCCTCCCCCTTCAGGAAGTGGATGTTCACCGCCCACAACAAGGTCGTTTGGAAGGTAAGTCCGTGTGACGGGGGGTTACAGCATTGTGCGACACGGGCAACAAATTGCCCGTGCTGCACAAACGATGGGGGCGGGTGCGATCGCACGATTAATTGTAACGTGTAAAGCAGGCTTTAGATGTTGATTGCAGACATACCTGTTACAGAAAGATGCGATGCTTGATTGATGAACTATCTGTAATCAAAGTTGCAGAAAAGCACTGCACTTTGATTGATGTGTTCAACATTGGCGGGTCTTTGTGGGTCGGGTCGTCACATTTATCTTCCTCCTCTGCCGTCCTCTGGCATGCCCCCTTTTCTGTATTTGAACATGGCGCTGCGCCGTCATTGCTGTTGTTGGCGGTATGTGCACCTTACCACAATGCTCAGGTCTGCATGAAAATGGCGCTGGAATCCGCGCATGCATGTAACGCGATCTCCTGCGCAATTTTATTGAACACTTTGCAGTGAAGACCATGAGAAGCATTGGCGCATGCGCTGATTTTTTAACAAAATTTTACATCTACACATGCGCCGATGCTTCTCATAGTCTTTACCGCAGTGTGTTCAAAAAAATGGCGCAAGTGATCGCAGTATAAATCAAGAAATAACGTCTGGAACACCATTCTGAGTCTGAACTGGGTGCAAAAACCTAAAAAATCTACACTATATGGAGAGAAGGTATGCACAGTTTGCACACCAGTGACTATGTAAGGGGAATATATGAAAAGCAGAAACTGCTGTGTGAATACTGACATGAAAAATCCAATAGCTATATGTAAGAATGAAAATATGAAAAATGGAATCTGCATTACTGCCATGAACATATGAATCAAGAGAAATTTAGCTATTGAATTGATCAATGCAACAGAGCCCCAACACTACGCCAAAGTATTTCTCTACATTGGGGTCCCTAGCTTGTGTGTGTCCTCTCATGCAGTTAAAAAACTTACCGTGTATGGGAAGCTGAGACCCAGGCTATATATGCGTATAATGTGGACTGGCAATAGGTGTGAGTGGGGCCGGGTTCACAAACGAAAGACTACAAATCAAGAAATAACGTCTGGAACACCATTCTGAGTCTGAACTGGGTGTAAAAACCTAAACAATCTACACTATATGGAGAGAAGGTATGCACACCAGTGACTATGTAAGGGGAATATATGAAACGCAGAAACTGCTGTGTGAATACTGACATGAAAAATCCAATAGCTATATGTAAGAAGGAAAATATGAAAAATGGAATCTGCATTACTGCCATGAACATATGAATAAAGAGAAATTTATCAGAAAAAGAATCCGGCACTCACAATAGATTGTGCAAAAAGAAGAAACACTTTATTCAGTAATTCTTTTGTCTGAAAAAATATAAATGACGTTTCGGTCACACTTTGACCTTCATCCGATTAAATTTCACACTAAACAGAAAATACAAAGAGAATGTGCTAAAATGTGCATAATTACAAACAATATCCAGATTTATACAGAATATAATGCATAAACATAGATTTAAATCGTAACTTCAGGAAGGACCAGTATATCAGGAGAGCAATACACATAATATCAAAGAAAAACATTATTAATTTGATATTCCTATGGGAATATCTATCACTTTAAGGGCTCCGCCACACATCCGTGAAAACCACGTCCGTGTAAAACGGGCCGTTTTTCGGGTCCGTTTTCCGTTTTTTATGTCCGTTTTTATGGTATGTGTGGCCTGCGTGTGTATCCCGTATGCTAGCCGTATGTGCGTGTGGAATGTCCGTGTGTGCGTGAGTGAAATAACTGACGTGTATGTGTTGTCCGTGTGAAATGTACGTGTGTGATGCAAAATGTCGTTACTACATGTCAGAAGACAGAGTAGCGGGATGAGAATGAACTCGGGTGAACTTCACCCGACTTCATATTCATGCTGCGGCTCTGTCTGTGTGCCGTGTACTGATTAGCGGTCACCTGTGAAGGATTCACCGGTGACCGCTAATCCCCCGAGTGACTGAAGTGTCCCCCCCTCTCTCATACTCACCGTTCCCCGATCACCGGCGCTGCACGGCGTTCACACTGCTTCGGCGGCTTTTTCTAATTTGAAAAAGCCGGCCGCTCATTAATCAATCTCGTATTCCCTGCTTTCCCCGCCCACCGGCGCTTGTGATTGGTTGCAGTCACACACGCCCACCACGCTGAGTGACAGCTGTCTAACTGTACCCAATCACAGCAGCCGGTGGGCGTGTCTGAGGTTACCCGCGGCCACCGCTGGATCCAGCGGTGGGCGCGAGTTACCTGACTGACAGCAGCTGATCGCGCTACTCATCTCATTAGCTGCGTGGAGGTGACCGGAGCAGCGGTGTCTTCTGCTGCTCCTGTCATCTCCATGCAGCAGAGCTGGATGCGACGCTGGAGGTCCGTGGAGTACGCCGGACATGGAGGGTTTGTCGGGGTTAATAAATTGGTAATGAGGGAATTTGTTTGTGTTTTTTATTTCTAATAAAGGATTTTTTCGGGTGTGTGTGTTTTTTTTACTGTCACTTACAGATTAATCATGGAAGGTGTCTCATAGACGCCTGACATGATTAATCTAGGACTTATTGGCAGCTATGGGCTGCCAATAACTCCTTATTACCCCGATTTGCCAACGCACCAGGGTAAATCGGGAAGAGCCGGGTACAGCCCCAGAACTGTCGCATATAATGTATGCGGCAATTCTGGGCGGCTGCTGACTGATATTGTTAGGGTGGGGGGCTCCCCATAACGTGGAGCTCCCCATCCTGAGAATACCAGCCTTCAGCCGTATGGCTTTATCTAGCTGGTATTAAAATGGGGGGGGACCGCACGCTGTTTTTTTTAATTATTTATTTATTTATTTCACTGCACAGTATAGACACGCCCACCGGCTGCTGTGATTGGGTACAGTTAGACAGCTGTCACTCAGCGTGGTGGGCGTGTGTGACTGCAACCAATCACAGGCGCCGGTGGGCGGGGAAAGCAGGGAATACGAGATTGATTAATGGGCGGCCGGCTTTTTCAAAAGAGGAAAAGCCGCCGGAGTTTTTATAACAGCAGTGCAGCGCCGCGCCGGAGATCGGGGAATGGTAAGTATGAGAGAGGGGGGGAACTGACCGCCAGACAGCTAGAGGGACAGACAGACATAGAGACCGACCGACGGACTGAGGGAGAGAACGAAACAGAAAAAGAAAAAAGACTGACATCACATGAAAAAAAACACAAAACATACAGGGAACAAACAGAGATGCGTCCGTGTCACTCAGACGTGCGCACAGACCCATTGACTTTCATTGGGTCCGTGCTGCGTGTTGCGTGAATAAAACGGACATGCTGGCGTGAGACATGGCCCACAAAACGCATCACGGAGACGGACTAACGGACATAACCAAAAACGCAATTGTAACCGCTGAGATATAGTAACATTGGTGCACGTTTGGCCGTGTCTCCAGTATACACGGAAACGGGCCAAACACGCACGTGTTTGACGGATGTGTGGCGGAGCCCTAAATTGAATAGTTTATAACAAACACCATTGTAGTAGATGCATGATAAAGGCAGAGATCAGCCACAGATAGCAGGTCTGTAAAACAGAGACGAACAATCAGGTATATAAATAAAGCAAAGCATCTTACCAGTAAATCAAGGGGCCACAGGAGAATGAGCGCTGATGTGTATTGAGTCTATCACGCCAGGGAAATGCGCTAACATGTGTCATGAAGAGAGGGTTTTTAAAGGTCCCGGGACGTAACGTCACTTCCGGTTTTACGAAAACGGAAGTGATGTATATGGATGGCAAAAGGTTGGCAACACGTTCCAGGAAGGAAAACCAGCATCATCACAGGGCTGTGAAACCGGAAGTGGTTTTACGAAACCGGAAGTGATGTATATGGATGGCAAAAGGTTGGCAACATGTTCCAGGAAGGAAAACCAGCATCATCACAGGGCTGTGAAACCGGAAGTGATGACATTAGCTGGAAAAACATCTATTTAATAGAAGAAAGAAGCACGTAGTGCATTCAACACATGATTAAGTCACGTGATCGGCAATACACTACAAAAAAAAGGGGCATACATATAATGGTGGAACTCAGTAACTTATAATATTGATTCAAGGGGCCAGAGGGGTAACACATATTAATCAAATGGAGATCATCATATGGTACAGTGTGAGATATTTATAGTATGGTTATATATATGGAAATCTATAGAGAATTATTTTTTATTATTTCTTATTATTTATTATTATTTTTTAAAAAAATTTTTAAAAAAAAACAAAAAACATTAATCCATGTTATTAATGTATATAGAGAAAATTAGACATAAAAATTAGTAAAAATATAAGATATATGAAAAAAAATCATGTGTAAAAAATAAAATAAAAATAAATTTAAATACCAAAGGTTG
>NW_027444536.1:0-21491 GCF_048569485.1 Anomaloglossus baeobatrachus | reverse complement strand
TGAATTGGAAAGACTGCAAGGGGGAGGGGAGTTGCTTGCGCCCTAAAGGAGGAGTTATTCAGATTCATTGCAGTGGGCGGCGGCTGCAAAACGCACCATTCTTCTTGTTTTGGCTCTGCAAAGCAGCCTTTTCAAGGGTTGGCTTGGGTGACAAAATGTCTTGTGTAGGCGTGGGTTTGTCTCCCTCTCGCTCTCTCTCCCTAAGATGTGTCCGGCATAGGCCAGGGTGCCACTCGAGGCCCAAACCAATTCTGGTTATCGCTTCTCGGCCTTTTGGCTAAGATCAAGTGTAGTATCTGTTCTTATCAGTTTAATATCTGATACGTCCCCTATCTGGGGACCATATATTAAATGGATTTTTAGAACAGGGAGATGGAAAAAGAGCTTGCTCTGTCCACTCCACGCATTGACCTGGTATTGCAGTACCTCCAGGAACGGTAGCACCCCTTCTTAACCCAGTTTCCAAAAGCAGAACTCAATTCACCTGATTCATATTAGCCCGATTTAATGAATTGGAAGAAAGCATACGTCTTCATATGCACCTCAATTTGGCCCATTCACTTTTCACACTTCCTCCTTTTGTTTTTTATCTTTCACACTTTTGACTTTCTTTATTCATCCAAATAGCAAACTCATCACCACTCAACCTGACCAACTCGGCTATGTCCCCGTGCTGCAGTTCTCTGTCTTATCTAGATCATTTGCAATTGAATGGAATAGATCCCTTTTGGACAAAGTGGATTCACCTGCTGCTGCAGTGACCACAGGTGTGATAACATCTAGAATTGGCATCTGGTGCGATCTCTCCGCTTCCACTCCAAAGAAAGTTACCTGTTTATTCCTATCATGCATTGGTTTTTGGGGTTTTCTTTGAGTAATGATGATCTCTTTAGTAGTCTGTTGGCGCCCTCTCCTGGAGGAATAGTTTGCTTGCTCTTGGACATTCTAAAAGAGAGGTCATGATAGACATTGAGCTTCTGAGCTCAATTGGGGACAGTCATGGGTGATGAATGTTTGCAACCTACTGCGAAGCCTCATACCGCAATATAAGGAACGTCAAATACTAAGAAAGGGCGGCCTATGAAAGAATTACTACTTTCAATAAGTACACTTAAACGGCTAATTGGGAATAGAAAAACTGTAAAAAGCCCTCTGAGAAAGCCCCCCTCTAACCTTTGATAGTAAGCTTTTCTGTAGTCTGCCTGTTGATGTATTTTCCGTTTGAACTGTGCACAACATGAAGAGACGGAACACTGGCGGCTTGTCACAATGCCCCCCGATGACATCACAATAGCGCTGCTGCCTAGAAAACAAGCTGCGCAGAAGAAGTTGTTCTTTGGGTGGGAGGGTGGGCTAGTGGAAGGAGGGGGCAATCTCTTTTTTTCCCGGGTGGTAGGGGGATGACAGGAGAAGGGAAGCGGGTGGTGAGAAAGGTACAGAGGGCAGGGTTTGGGGGCTGGGAAGGAAAGGGAAAAGATTAGGGTTTGGGGATGATGAAAGGGCTTTCTACGGGTAAGGATGGCAAAGGGTGGCAGTGACGGAAAGTCAGGCAACCTGTCCTGTCCGTCTTTTTGTATCGTGAATTGGAAAGACTGCAAGGGGGAGGGGAGTTGCTTGCGCCCTAAAGGAGGAGTTATTCAGATTCATTGCAGTGGGCGGCGGCTGCAAAACGCACCATTCTTCTTGTTTTGGCTCTGCAAAGCAGCCTTTTCAAGGGTTGGCTTGGGTGACAAAATGTCTTGTGTAGGCGTGGGTTTGTCTCCCTCTCGCTCTCTCTCCCTAAGATGTGTCCGGCATAGGCCAGGGTGCCACTCGAGGCCCAAACCAATTCTGGTTATCGCTTCTCGGCCTTTTGGCTAAGATCAAGTGTAGTATCTGTTCTTATCAGTTTAATATCTGATACGTCCCCTATCTGGGGACCATATATTAAATGGATTTTTAGAACAGGGAGATGGAAAAAGAGCTTGCTCTGTCCACTCCACGCATTGACCTGGTATTGCAGTACCTCCAGGAACGGTGCACCCCTTCTTAACCCAGTTTCCAAAAGCAGAACTCAATTCACCTGATTCATATTAGCCCGATTTAATGAATTGGAAGAAAGCATACGTCTTCATATGCACCTCAATTTGGCCCATTCACTTTTCACACTTCCTCCTTTTGTTTTTTATCTTTCACACTTTTGACTTTCTTTATTCATCCAAATAGCAAACTCATCACCACTCAACCTGACCAACTCGGCTATGTCCCCGTGCTGCAGTTCTCTGTCTTATCTAGATCATTTGCAATTGAATGGAATAGATCCCTTTTGGACAAAGTGGATTCACCTGCTGCTGCAGTGACCACAGGTGTGATAACATCTAGAATTGGCATCTGGTGCGATCTCTCCGCTTCCACTCCAAAGAAAGTTACCTGTTTATTCCTATCATGCATTGGTTTTTGGGGTTTTCTTTGAGTAATGATGATCTCTTTAGTAGTCTGTTGGCGCCCTCTCCTGGAGGAATAGTTTGCTTGCTCTTGGACATTCTAAAAGAGAGGTCATGATAGACATTGAGCTTCTGAGCTCAATTGGGGACAGTCATGGGTGATGAATGTTTGCAACCTACTGCGAAGCCTCATACCGCAATATAAGGAACGTCAAATACTAAGAAAGGGCGGCCTATGAAAGAATTACTACTTTCAATAAGTACACTTAAACGGCTAATTGGGAATAGAAAAACTGTAAAAAGCCCTCTGAGAAAGCCCCCCTCTAACCTTTGATAGTAAGCTTTTCTGTAGTCTGCCTGTTGATGTATTTTCCGTTTGAACTGTGCACAACATGAAGAGACGGAACACTGGCGGCTTGTCACAATGCCCCCCGATGACATCACAATAGCGCTGCTGCCTAGAAAACAAGCTGCGCAGAAGAAGTTGTTCTTTGGGTGGGAGGGTGGGCTAGTGGAAGGAGGGGGCAATCTCTTTTTTTCCCGGGTGGTAGGGGGATGACAGGAGAAGGGAAGCGGGTGGTGAGAAAGGTACAGAGGGCAGGGTTTGGGGGCTGGGAAGGAAAGGGAAAAGATTAGGGTTTGGGGATGATGAAAGGGCTTTCTACGGGTAAGGATGGCAAAGGGTGGCAGTGACGGAAAGTCAGGCAACCTGTCCTGTCCGTCTTTTTGTATCGTGAATTGGAAAGACTGCAAGGGGGAGGGGAGTTGCTTGCGCCCTAAAGGAGGAGTTATTCAGATTCATTGCAGTGGGCGGCGGCTGCAAAACGCACCATTCTTCTTGTTTTGGCTCTGCAAAGCAGCCTTTTCAAGGGTTGGCTTGGGTGACAAAATGTCTTGTGTAGGCGTGGGTTTGTCTCCCTCTCGCTCTCTCTCCCTAAGATGTGTCCGGCATAGGCCAGGGTGCCACTCGAGGCCCAAACCAATTCTGGTTATCGCTTCTCGGCCTTTTGGCTAAGATCAAGTGTAGTATCTGTTCTTATCAGTTTAATATCTGATACGTCCCCTATCTGGGGACCATATATTAAATGGATTTTTAGAACAGGGAGATGGAAAAAGAGCTTGCTCTGTCCACTCCACGCATTGACCTGGTATTGCAGTACCTCCAGGAACGGTGCACCCCTTCTTAACCCAGTTTCCAAAAGCAGAACTCAATTCACCTGATTCATATTAGCCCGATTTAATGAATTGGAAGAAAGCATACGTCTTCATATGCACCTCAATTTGGCCCATTCACTTTTCACACTTCCTCCTTTTGTTTTTTATCTTTCACACTTTTGACTTTCTTTATTCATCCAAATAGCAAACTCATCACCACTCAACCTGACCAACTCGGCTATGTCCCCGTGCTGCAGTTCTCTGTCTTATCTAGATCATTTGCAATTGAATGGAATAGATCCCTTTTGGACAAAGTGGATTCACCTGCTGCTGCAGTGACCACAGGTGTGATAACATCTAGAATTGGCATCTGGTGCGATCTCTCCGCTTCCACTCCAAAGAAAGTTACCTGTTTATTCCTATCATGCATTGGTTTTTGGGGTTTTCTTTGAGTAATGATGATCTCTTTAGTAGTCTGTTGGCGCCCTCTCCTGGAGGAATAGTTTGCTTGCTCTTGGACATTCTAAAAGAGAGGTCATGATAGACATTGAGCTTCTGAGCTCAATTGGGGACAGTCATGGGTGATGAATGTTTGCAACCTACTGCGAAGCCTCATACCGCAATATAAGGAACGTCAAATACTAAGAAAGGGCGGCCTATGAAAGAATTACTACTTTCAATAAGTACACTTAAACGGCTAATTGGGAATAGAAAAACTGTAAAAAGCCCTCTGAGAAAGCCCCCCTCTAACCTTTGATAGTAAGCTTTTCTGTAGTCTGCCTGTTGATGTATTTTCCGTTTGAACTGTGCACAACATGAAGAGACGGAACACTGGCGGCTTGTCACAATGCCCCCCGATGACATCACAATAGCGCTGCTGCCTAGAAAACAAGCTGCGCAGAAGAAGTTGTTCTTTGGGTGGGAGGGTGGGCTAGTGGAAGGAGGGGGCAATCTCTTTTTTTCCCGGGTGGTAGGGGGATGACAGGAGAAGGGAAGCGGGTGGTGAGAAAGGTACAGAGGGCAGGGTTTGGGGGCTGGGAAGGAAAGGGAAAAGATTAGGGTTTGGGGATGATGAAAGGGCTTTCTACGGGTAAGGATGGCAAAGGGTGGCAGTGACGGAAAGTCAGGCAACCTGTCCTGTCCGTCTTTTTGTATCGTGAATTGGAAAGACTGCAAGGGGGAGGGGAGTTGCTTGCGCCCTAAAGGAGGAGTTATTCAGATTCATTGCAGTGGGCGGCGGCTGCAAAACGCACCATTCTTCTTGTTTTGGCTCTGCAAAGCAGCCTTTTCAAGGGTTGGCTTGGGTGACAAAATGTCTTGTGTAGGCGTGGGTTTGTCTCCCTCTCGCTCTCTCTCCCTAAGATGTGTCCGGCATAGGCCAGGGTGCCACTCGAGGCCCAAACCAATTCTGGTTATCGCTTCTCGGCCTTTTGGCTAAGATCAAGTGTAGTATCTGTTCTTATCAGTTTAATATCTGATACGTCCCCTATCTGGGGACCATATATTAAATGGATTTTTAGAACAGGGAGATGGAAAAAGAGCTTGCTCTGTCCACTCCACGCATTGACCTGGTATTGCAGTACCTCCAGGAACGGTGCACCCCTTCTTAACCCAGTTTCCAAAAGCAGAACTCAATTCACCTGATTCATATTAGCCCGATTTAATGAATTGGAAGAAAGCATACGTCTTCATATGCACCTCAATTTGGCCCATTCACTTTTCACACTTCCTCCTTTTGTTTTTTATCTTTCACACTTTTGACTTTCTTTATTCATCCAAATAGCAAACTCATCACCACTCAACCTGACCAACTCGGCTATGTCCCCGTGCTGCAGTTCTCTGTCTTATCTAGATCATTTGCAATTGAATGGAATAGATCCCTTTTGGACAAAGTGGATTCACCTGCTGCTGCAGTGACCACAGGTGTGATAACATCTAGAATTGGCATCTGGTGCGATCTCTCCGCTTCCACTCCAAAGAAAGTTACCTGTTTATTCCTATCATGCATTGGTTTTTGGGGTTTTCTTTGAGTAATGATGATCTCTTTAGTAGTCTGTTGGCGCCCTCTCCTGGAGGAATAGTTTGCTTGCTCTTGGACATTCTAAAAGAGAGGTCATGATAGACATTGAGCTTCTGAGCTCAATTGGGGACAGTCATGGGTGATGAATGTTTGCAACCTACTGCGAAGCCTCATACCGCAATATAAGGAACGTCAAATACTAAGAAAGGGCGGCCTATGAAAGAATTACTACTTTCAATAAGTACACTTAAACGGCTAATTGGGAATAGAAAAACTGTAAAAAGCCCTCTGAGAAAGCCCCCCTCTAACCTTTGATAGTAAGCTTTTCTGTAGTCTGCCTGTTGATGTATTTTCCGTTTGAACTGTGCACAACATGAAGAGACGGAACACTGGCGGCTTGTCACAATGCCCCCCGATGACATCACAATAGCGCTGCTGCCTAGAAAACAAGCTGCGCAGAAGAAGTTGTTCTTTGGGTGGGAGGGTGGGCTAGTGGAAGGAGGGGGCAATCTCTTTTTTTCCCGGGTGGTAGGGGGATGACAGGAGAAGGGAAGCGGGTGGTGAGAAAGGTACAGAGGGCAGGGTTTGGGGGCTGGGAAGGAAAGGGAAAAGATTAGGGTTTGGGGATGATGAAAGGGCTTTCTACGGGTAAGGATGGCAAAGGGTGGCAGTGACGGAAAGTCAGGCAACCTGTCCTGTCCGTCTTTTTGTATCGTGAATTGGAAAGACTGCAAGGGGGAGGGGAGTTGCTTGCGCCCTAAAGGAGGAGTTATTCAGATTCATTGCAGTGGGCGGCGGCTGCAAAACGCACCATTCTTCTTGTTTTGGCTCTGCAAAGCAGCCTTTTCAAGGGTTGGCTTGGGTGACAAAATGTCTTGTGTAGGCGTGGGTTTGTCTCCCTCTCGCTCTCTCTCCCTAAGATGTGTCCGGCATAGGCCAGGGTGCCACTCGAGGCCCAAACCAATTCTGGTTATCGCTTCTCGGCCTTTTGGCTAAGATCAAGTGTAGTATCTGTTCTTATCAGTTTAATATCTGATACGTCCCCTATCTGGGGACCATATATTAAATGGATTTTTAGAACAGGGAGATGGAAAAAGAGCTTGCTCTGTCCACTCCACGCATTGACCTGGTATTGCAGTACCTCCAGGAACGGTGCACCCCTTCTTAACCCAGTTTCCAAAAGCAGAACTCAATTCACCTGATTCATATTAGCCCGATTTAATGAATTGGAAGAAAGCATACGTCTTCATATGCACCTCAATTTGGCCCATTCACTTTTCACACTTCCTCCTTTTGTTTTTTATCTTTCACACTTTTGACTTTCTTTATTCATCCAAATAGCAAACTCATCACCACTCAACCTGACCAACTCGGCTATGTCCCCGTGCTGCAGTTCTCTGTCTTATCTAGATCATTTGCAATTGAATGGAATAGATCCCTTTTGGACAAAGTGGATTCACCTGCTGCTGCAGTGACCACAGGTGTGATAACATCTAGAATTGGCATCTGGTGCGATCTCTCCGCTTCCACTCCAAAGAAAGTTACCTGTTTATTCCTATCATGCATTGGTTTTTGGGGTTTTCTTTGAGTAATGATGATCTCTTTAGTAGTCTGTTGGCGCCCTCTCCTGGAGGAATAGTTTGCTTGCTCTTGGACATTCTAAAAGAGAGGTCATGATAGACATTGAGCTTCTGAGCTCAATTGGGGACAGTCATGGGTGATGAATGTTTGCAACCTACTGCGAAGCCTCATACCGCAATATAAGGAACGTCAAATACTAAGAAAGGGCGGCCTATGAAAGAATTACTACTTTCAATAAGTACACTTAAACGGCTAATTGGGAATAGAAAAACTGTAAAAAGCCCTCTGAGAAAGCCCCCCTCTAACCTTTGATAGTAAGCTTTTCTGTAGTCTGCCTGTTGATGTATTTTCCGTTTGAACTGTGCACAACATGAAGAGACGGAACACTGGCGGCTTGTCACAATGCCCCCCGATGACATCACAATAGCGCTGCTGCCTAGAAAACAAGCTGCGCAGAAGAAGTTGTTCTTTGGGTGGGAGGGTGGGCTAGTGGAAGGAGGGGGCAATCTCTTTTTTTCCCGGGTGGTAGGGGGATGACAGGAGAAGGGAAGCGGGTGGTGAGAAAGGTACAGAGGGCAGGGTTTGGGGGCTGGGAAGGAAAGGGAAAAGATTAGGGTTTGGGGATGATGAAAGGGCTTTCTACGGGTAAGGATGGCAAAGGGTGGCAGTGACGGAAAGTCAGGCAACCTGTCCTGTCCGTCTTTTTGTATCGTGAATTGGAAAGACTGCAAGGGGGAGGGGAGTTGCTTGCGCCCTAAAGGAGGAGTTATTCAGATTCATTGCAGTGGGCGGCGGCTGCAAAACGCACCATTCTTCTTGTTTTGGCTCTGCAAAGCAGCCTTTTCAAGGGTTGGCTTGGGTGACAAAATGTCTTGTGTAGGCGTGGGTTTGTCTCCCTCTCGCTCTCTCTCCCTAAGATGTGTCCGGCATAGGCCAGGGTGCCACTCGAGGCCCAAACCAATTCTGGTTATCGCTTCTCGGCCTTTTGGCTAAGATCAAGTGTAGTATCTGTTCTTATCAGTTTAATATCTGATACGTCCCCTATCTGGGGACCATATATTAAATGGATTTTTAGAACAGGGAGATGGAAAAAGAGCTTGCTCTGTCCACTCCACGCATTGACCTGGTATTGCAGTACCTCCAGGAACGGTGCACCCCTTCTTAACCCAGTTTCCAAAAGCAGAACTCAATTCACCTGATTCATATTAGCCCGATTTAATGAATTGGAAGAAAGCATACGTCTTCATATGCACCTCAATTTGGCCCATTCACTTTTCACACTTCCTCCTTTTGTTTTTTATCTTTCACACTTTTGACTTTCTTTATTCATCCAAATAGCAAACTCATCACCACTCAACCTGACCAACTCGGCTATGTCCCCGTGCTGCAGTTCTCTGTCTTATCTAGATCATTTGCAATTGAATGGAATAGATCCCTTTTGGACAAAGTGGATTCACCTGCTGCTGCAGTGACCACAGGTGTGATAACATCTAGAATTGGCATCTGGTGCGATCTCTCCGCTTCCACTCCAAAGAAAGTTACCTGTTTATTCCTATCATGCATTGGTTTTTGGGGTTTTCTTTGAGTAATGATGATCTCTTTAGTAGTCTGTTGGCGCCCTCTCCTGGAGGAATAGTTTGCTTGCTCTTGGACATTCTAAAAGAGAGGTCATGATAGACATTGAGCTTCTGAGCTCAATTGGGGACAGTCATGGGTGATGAATGTTTGCAACCTACTGCGAAGCCTCATACCGCAATATAAGGAACGTCAAATACTAAGAAAGGGCGGCCTATGAAAGAATTACTACTTTCAATAAGTACACTTAAACGGCTAATTGGGAATAGAAAAACTGTAAAAAGCCCTCTGAGAAAGCCCCCCTCTAACCTTTGATAGTAAGCTTTTCTGTAGTCTGCCTGTTGATGTATTTTCCGTTTGAACTGTGCACAACATGAAGAGACGGAACACTGGCGGCTTGTCACAATGCCCCCCGATGACATCACAATAGCGCTGCTGCCTAGAAAACAAGCTGCGCAGAAGAAGTTGTTCTTTGGGTGGGAGGGTGGGCTAGTGGAAGGAGGGGGCAATCTCTTTTTTTCCCGGGTGGTAGGGGGATGACAGGAGAAGGGAAGCGGGTGGTGAGAAAGGTACAGAGGGCAGGGTTTGGGGGCTGGGAAGGAAAGGGAAAAGATTAGGGTTTGGGGATGATGAAAGGGCTTTCTACGGGTAAGGATGGCAAAGGGTGGCAGTGACGGAAAGTCAGGCAACCTGTCCTGTCCGTCTTTTTGTATCGTGAATTGGAAAGACTGCAAGGGGGAGGGGAGTTGCTTGCGCCCTAAAGGAGGAGTTATTCAGATTCATTGCAGTGGGCGGCGGCTGCAAAACGCACCATTCTTCTTGTTTTGGCTCTGCAAAGCAGCCTTTTCAAGGGTTGGCTTGGGTGACAAAATGTCTTGTGTAGGCGTGGGTTTGTCTCCCTCTCGCTCTCTCTCCCTAAGATGTGTCCGGCATAGGCCAGGGTGCCACTCGAGGCCCAAACCAATTCTGGTTATCGCTTCTCGGCCTTTTGGCTAAGATCAAGTGTAGTATCTGTTCTTATCAGTTTAATATCTGATACGTCCCCTATCTGGGGACCATATATTAAATGGATTTTTAGAACAGGGAGATGGAAAAAGAGCTTGCTCTGTCCACTCCACGCATTGACCTGGTATTGCAGTACCTCCAGGAACGGTGCACCCCTTCTTAACCCAGTTTCCAAAAGCAGAACTCAATTCACCTGATTCATATTAGCCCGATTTAATGAATTGGAAGAAAGCATACGTCTTCATATGCACCTCAATTTGGCCCATTCACTTTTCACACTTCCTCCTTTTGTTTTTTATCTTTCACACTTTTGACTTTCTTTATTCATCCAAATAGCAAACTCATCACCACTCAACCTGACCAACTCGGCTATGTCCCCGTGCTGCAGTTCTCTGTCTTATCTAGATCATTTGCAATTGAATGGAATAGATCCCTTTTGGACAAAGTGGATTCACCTGCTGCTGCAGTGACCACAGGTGTGATAACATCTA
Organism: Anomaloglossus baeobatrachus; assembly: GCF_048569485.1. NCBI lineage: Eukaryota > Metazoa > Chordata > Amphibia > Anura > Aromobatidae > Anomaloglossus > Anomaloglossus baeobatrachus. The sequence continues at coordinate 11,241 of NW_027444536.1, read as the reverse complement.
GAATTGGCATCTGGTGCGATCTCTCCGCTTCCACTCCAAAGAAAGTTACCTGTTTATTCCTATCATGCATTGGTTTTTGGGGTTTTCTTTGAGTAATGATGATCTCTTTAGTAGTCTGTTGGCGCCCTCTCCTGGAGGAATAGTTTGCTTGCTCTTGGACATTCTAAAAGAGAGGTCATGATAGACATTGAGCTTCTGAGCTCAATTGGGGACAGTCATGGGTGATGAATGTTTGCAACCTACTGCGAAGCCTCATACCGCAATATAAGGAACGTCAAATACTAAGAAAGGGCGGCCTATGAAAGAATTACTACTTTCAATAAGTACACTTAAACGGCTAATTGGGAATAGAAAAACTGTAAAAAGCCCTCTGAGAAAGCCCCCCTCTAACCTTTGATAGTAAGCTTTTCTGTAGTCTGCCTGTTGATGTATTTTCCGTTTGAACTGTGCACAACATGAAGAGACGGAACACTGGCGGCTTGTCACAATGCCCCCCGATGACATCACAATAGCGCTGCTGCCTAGAAAACAAGCTGCGCAGAAGAAGTTGTTCTTTGGGTGGGAGGGTGGGCTAGTGGAAGGAGGGGGCAATCTCTTTTTTTCCCGGGTGGTAGGGGGATGACAGGAGAAGGGAAGCGGGTGGTGAGAAAGGTACAGAGGGCAGGGTTTGGGGGCTGGGAAGGAAAGGGAAAAGATTAGGGTTTGGGGATGATGAAAGGGCTTTCTACGGGTAAGGATGGCAAAGGGTGGCAGTGACGGAAAGTCAGGCAACCTGTCCTGTCCGTCTTTTTGTATCGTGAATTGGAAAGACTGCAAGGGGGAGGGGAGTTGCTTGCGCCCTAAAGGAGGAGTTATTCAGATTCATTGCAGTGGGCGGCGGCTGCAAAACGCACCATTCTTCTTGTTTTGGCTCTGCAAAGCAGCCTTTTCAAGGGTTGGCTTGGGTGACAAAATGTCTTGTGTAGGCGTGGGTTTGTCTCCCTCTCGCTCTCTCTCCCTAAGATGTGTCCGGCATAGGCCAGGGTGCCACTCGAGGCCCAAACCAATTCTGGTTATCGCTTCTCGGCCTTTTGGCTAAGATCAAGTGTAGTATCTGTTCTTATCAGTTTAATATCTGATACGTCCCCTATCTGGGGACCATATATTAAATGGATTTTTAGAACAGGGAGATGGAAAAAGAGCTTGCTCTGTCCACTCCACGCATTGACCTGGTATTGCAGTACCTCCAGGAACGGTGCACCCCTTCTTAACCCAGTTTCCAAAAGCAGAACTCAATTCACCTGATTCATATTAGCCCGATTTAATGAATTGGAAGAAAGCATACGTCTTCATATGCACCTCAATTTGGCCCATTCACTTTTCACACTTCCTCCTTTTGTTTTTTATCTTTCACACTTTTGACTTTCTTTATTCATCCAAATAGCAAACTCATCACCACTCAACCTGACCAACTCGGCTATGTCCCCGTGCTGCAGTTCTCTGTCTTATCTAGATCATTTGCAATTGAATGGAATAGATCCCTTTTGGACAAAGTGGATTCACCTGCTGCTGCAGTGACCACAGGTGTGATAACATCTAGAATTGGCATCTGGTGCGATCTCTCCGCTTCCACTCCAAAGAAAGTTACCTGTTTATTCCTATCATGCATTGGTTTTTGGGGTTTTCTTTGAGTAATGATGATCTCTTTAGTAGTCTGTTGGCGCCCTCTCCTGGAGGAATAGTTTGCTTGCTCTTGGACATTCTAAAAGAGAGGTCATGATAGACATTGAGCTTCTGAGCTCAATTGGGGACAGTCATGGGTGATGAATGTTTGCAACCTACTGCGAAGCCTCATACCGCAATATAAGGAACGTCAAATACTAAGAAAGGGCGGCCTATGAAAGAATTACTACTTTCAATAAGTACACTTAAACGGCTAATTGGGAATAGAAAAACTGTAAAAAGCCCTCTGAGAAAGCCCCCCTCTAACCTTTGATAGTAAGCTTTTCTGTAGTCTGCCTGTTGATGTATTTTCCGTTTGAACTGTGCACAACATGAAGAGACGGAACACTGGCGGCTTGTCACAATGCCCCCCGATGACATCACAATAGCGCTGCTGCCTAGAAAACAAGCTGCGCAGAAGAAGTTGTTCTTTGGGTGGGAGGGTGGGCTAGTGGAAGGAGGGGGCAATCTCTTTTTTTCCCGGGTGGTAGGGGGATGACAGGAGAAGGGAAGCGGGTGGTGAGAAAGGTACAGAGGGCAGGGTTTGGGGGCTGGGAAGGAAAGGGAAAAGATTAGGGTTTGGGGATGATGAAAGGGCTTTCTACGGGTAAGGATGGCAAAGGGTGGCAGTGACGGAAAGTCAGGCAACCTGTCCTGTCCGTCTTTTTGTATCGTGAATTGGAAAGACTGCAAGGGGGAGGGGAGTTGCTTGCGCCCTAAAGGAGGAGTTATTCAGATTCATTGCAGTGGGCGGCGGCTGCAAAACGCACCATTCTTCTTGTTTTGGCTCTGCAAAGCAGCCTTTTCAAGGGTTGGCTTGGGTGACAAAATGTCTTGTGTAGGCGTGGGTTTGTCTCCCTCTCGCTCTCTCTCCCTAAGATGTGTCCGGCATAGGCCAGGGTGCCACTCGAGGCCCAAACCAATTCTGGTTATCGCTTCTCGGCCTTTTGGCTAAGATCAAGTGTAGTATCTGTTCTTATCAGTTTAATATCTGATACGTCCCCTATCTGGGGACCATATATTAAATGGATTTTTAGAACAGGGAGATGGAAAAAGAGCTTGCTCTGTCCACTCCACGCATTGACCTGGTATTGCAGTACCTCCAGGAACGGTGCACCCCTTCTTAACCCAGTTTCCAAAAGCAGAACTCAATTCACCTGATTCATATTAGCCCGATTTAATGAATTGGAAGAAAGCATACGTCTTCATATGCACCTCAATTTGGCCCATTCACTTTTCACACTTCCTCCTTTTGTTTTTTATCTTTCACACTTTTGACTTTCTTTATTCATCCAAATAGCAAACTCATCACCACTCAACCTGACCAACTCGGCTATGTCCCCGTGCTGCAGTTCTCTGTCTTATCTAGATCATTTGCAATTGAATGGAATAGATCCCTTTTGGACAAAGTGGATTCACCTGCTGCTGCAGTGACCACAGGTGTGATAACATCTAGAATTGGCATCTGGTGCGATCTCTCCGCTTCCACTCCAAAGAAAGTTACCTGTTTATTCCTATCATGCATTGGTTTTTGGGGTTTTCTTTGAGTAATGATGATCTCTTTAGTAGTCTGTTGGCGCCCTCTCCTGGAGGAATAGTTTGCTTGCTCTTGGACATTCTAAAAGAGAGGTCATGATAGACATTGAGCTTCTGAGCTCAATTGGGGACAGTCATGGGTGATGAATGTTTGCAACCTACTGCGAAGCCTCATACCGCAATATAAGGAACGTCAAATACTAAGAAAGGGCGGCCTATGAAAGAATTACTACTTTCAATAAGTACACTTAAACGGCTAATTGGGAATAGAAAAACTGTAAAAAGCCCTCTGAGAAAGCCCCCCTCTAACCTTTGATAGTAAGCTTTTCTGTAGTCTGCCTGTTGATGTATTTTCCGTTTGAACTGTGCACAACATGAAGAGACGGAACACTGGCGGCTTGTCACAATGCCCCCCGATGACATCACAATAGCGCTGCTGCCTAGAAAACAAGCTGCGCAGAAGAAGTTGTTCTTTGGGTGGGAGGGTGGGCTAGTGGAAGGAGGGGGCAATCTCTTTTTTTCCCGGGTGGTAGGGGGATGACAGGAGAAGGGAAGCGGGTGGTGAGAAAGGTACAGAGGGCAGGGTTTGGGGGCTGGGAAGGAAAGGGAAAAGATTAGGGTTTGGGGATGATGAAAGGGCTTTCTACGGGTAAGGATGGCAAAGGGTGGCAGTGACGGAAAGTCAGGCAACCTGTCCTGTCCGTCTTTTTGTATCGTGAATTGGAAAGACTGCAAGGGGGAGGGGAGTTGCTTGCGCCCTAAAGGAGGAGTTATTCAGATTCATTGCAGTGGGCGGCGGCTGCAAAACGCACCATTCTTCTTGTTTTGGCTCTGCAAAGCAGCCTTTTCAAGGGTTGGCTTGGGTGACAAAATGTCTTGTGTAGGCGTGGGTTTGTCTCCCTCTCGCTCTCTCTCCCTAAGATGTGTCCGGCATAGGCCAGGGTGCCACTCGAGGCCCAAACCAATTCTGGTTATCGCTTCTCGGCCTTTTGGCTAAGATCAAGTGTAGTATCTGTTCTTATCAGTTTAATATCTGATACGTCCCCTATCTGGGGACCATATATTAAATGGATTTTTAGAACAGGGAGATGGAAAAAGAGCTTGCTCTGTCCACTCCACGCATTGACCTGGTATTGCAGTACCTCCAGGAACGGTGCACCCCTTCTTAACCCAGTTTCCAAAAGCAGAACTCAATTCACCTGATTCATATTAGCCCGATTTAATGAATTGGAAGAAAGCATACGTCTTCATATGCACCTCAATTTGGCCCATTCACTTTTCACACTTCCTCCTTTTGTTTTTTATCTTTCACACTTTTGACTTTCTTTATTCATCCAAATAGCAAACTCATCACCACTCAACCTGACCAACTCGGCTATGTCCCCGTGCTGCAGTTCTCTGTCTTATCTAGATCATTTGCAATTGAATGGAATAGATCCCTTTTGGACAAAGTGGATTCACCTGCTGCTGCAGTGACCACAGGTGTGATAACATCTAGAATTGGCATCTGGTGCGATCTCTCCGCTTCCACTCCAAAGAAAGTTACCTGTTTATTCCTATCATGCATTGGTTTTTGGGGTTTTCTTTGAGTAATGATGATCTCTTTAGTAGTCTGTTGGCGCCCTCTCCTGGAGGAATAGTTTGCTTGCTCTTGGACATTCTAAAAGAGAGGTCATGATAGACATTGAGCTTCTGAGCTCAATTGGGGACAGTCATGGGTGATGAATGTTTGCAACCTACTGCGAAGCCTCATACCGCAATATAAGGAACGTCAAATACTAAGAAAGGGCGGCCTATGAAAGAATTACTACTTTCAATAAGTACACTTAAACGGCTAATTGGGAATAGAAAAACTGTAAAAAGCCCTCTGAGAAAGCCCCCCTCTAACCTTTGATAGTAAGCTTTTCTGTAGTCTGCCTGTTGATGTATTTTCCGTTTGAACTGTGCACAACATGAAGAGACGGAACACTGGCGGCTTGTCACAATGCCCCCCGATGACATCACAATAGCGCTGCTGCCTAGAAAACAAGCTGCGCAGAAGAAGTTGTTCTTTGGGTGGGAGGGTGGGCTAGTGGAAGGAGGGGGCAATCTCTTTTTTTCCCGGGTGGTAGGGGGATGACAGGAGAAGGGAAGCGGGTGGTGAGAAAGGTACAGAGGGCAGGGTTTGGGGGCTGGGAAGGAAAGGGAAAAGATTAGGGTTTGGGGATGATGAAAGGGCTTTCTACGGGTAAGGATGGCAAAGGGTGGCAGTGACGGAAAGTCAGGCAACCTGTCCTGTCCGTCTTTTTGTATCGTGAATTGGAAAGACTGCAAGGGGGAGGGGAGTTGCTTGCGCCCTAAAGGAGGAGTTATTCAGATTCATTGCAGTGGGCGGCGGCTGCAAAACGCACCATTCTTCTTGTTTTGGCTCTGCAAAGCAGCCTTTTCAAGGGTTGGCTTGGGTGACAAAATGTCTTGTGTAGGCGTGGGTTTGTCTCCCTCTCGCTCTCTCTCCCTAAGATGTGTCCGGCATAGGCCAGGGTGCCACTCGAGGCCCAAACCAATTCTGGTTATCGCTTCTCGGCCTTTTGGCTAAGATCAAGTGTAGTATCTGTTCTTATCAGTTTAATATCTGATACGTCCCCTATCTGGGGACCATATATTAAATGGATTTTTAGAACAGGGAGATGGAAAAAGAGCTTGCTCTGTCCACTCCACGCATTGACCTGGTATTGCAGTACCTCCAGGAACGGTGCACCCCTTCTTAACCCAGTTTCCAAAAGCAGAACTCAATTCACCTGATTCATATTAGCCCGATTTAATGAATTGGAAGAAAGCATACGTCTTCATATGCACCTCAATTTGGCCCATTCACTTTTCACACTTCCTCCTTTTGTTTTTTATCTTTCACACTTTTGACTTTCTTTATTCATCCAAATAGCAAACTCATCACCACTCAACCTGACCAACTCGGCTATGTCCCCGTGCTGCAGTTCTCTGTCTTATCTAGATCATTTGCAATTGAATGGAATAGATCCCTTTTGGACAAAGTGGATTCACCTGCTGCTGCAGTGACCACAGGTGTGATAACATCTAGAATTGGCATCTGGTGCGATCTCTCCGCTTCCACTCCAAAGAAAGTTACCTGTTTATTCCTATCATGCATTGGTTTTTGGGGTTTTCTTTGAGTAATGATGATCTCTTTAGTAGTCTGTTGGCGCCCTCTCCTGGAGGAATAGTTTGCTTGCTCTTGGACATTCTAAAAGAGAGGTCATGATAGACATTGAGCTTCTGAGCTCAATTGGGGACAGTCATGGGTGATGAATGTTTGCAACCTACTGCGAAGCCTCATACCGCAATATAAGGAACGTCAAATACTAAGAAAGGGCGGCCTATGAAAGAATTACTACTTTCAATAAGTACACTTAAACGGCTAATTGGGAATAGAAAAACTGTAAAAAGCCCTCTGAGAAAGCCCCCCTCTAACCTTTGATAGTAAGCTTTTCTGTAGTCTGCCTGTTGATGTATTTTCCGTTTGAACTGTGCACAACATGAAGAGACGGAACACTGGCGGCTTGTCACAATGCCCCCCGATGACATCACAATAGCGCTGCTGCCTAGAAAACAAGCTGCGCAGAAGAAGTTGTTCTTTGGGTGGGAGGGTGGGCTAGTGGAAGGAGGGGGCAATCTCTTTTTTTCCCGGGTGGTAGGGGGATGACAGGAGAAGGGAAGCGGGTGGTGAGAAAGGTACAGAGGGCAGGGTTTGGGGGCTGGGAAGGAAAGGGAAAAGATTAGGGTTTGGGGATGATGAAAGGGCTTTCTACGGGTAAGGATGGCAAAGGGTGGCAGTGACGGAAAGTCAGGCAACCTGTCCTGTCCGTCTTTTTGTATCGTGAATTGGAAAGACTGCAAGGGGGAGGGGAGTTGCTTGCGCCCTAAAGGAGGAGTTATTCAGATTCATTGCAGTGGGCGGCGGCTGCAAAACGCACCATTCTTCTTGTTTTGGCTCTGCAAAGCAGCCTTTTCAAGGGTTGGCTTGGGTGACAAAATGTCTTGTGTAGGCGTGGGTTTGTCTCCCTCTCGCTCTCTCTCCCTAAGATGTGTCCGGCATAGGCCAGGGTGCCACTCGAGGCCCAAACCAATTCTGGTTATCGCTTCTCGGCCTTTTGGCTAAGATCAAGTGTAGTATCTGTTCTTATCAGTTTAATATCTGATACGTCCCCTATCTGGGGACCATATATTAAATGGATTTTTAGAACAGGGAGATGGAAAAAGAGCTTGCTCTGTCCACTCCACGCATTGACCTGGTATTGCAGTACCTCCAGGAACGGTGCACCCCTTCTTAACCCAGTTTCCAAAAGCAGAACTCAATTCACCTGATTCATATTAGCCCGATTTAATGAATTGGAAGAAAGCATACGTCTTCATATGCACCTCAATTTGGCCCATTCACTTTTCACACTTCCTCCTTTTGTTTTTTATCTTTCACACTTTTGACTTTCTTTATTCATCCAAATAGCAAACTCATCACCACTCAACCTGACCAACTCGGCTATGTCCCCGTGCTGCAGTTCTCTGTCTTATCTAGATCATTTGCAATTGAATGGAATAGATCCCTTTTGGACAAAGTGGATTCACCTGCTGCTGCAGTGACCACAGGTGTGATAACATCTAGAATTGGCATCTGGTGCGATCTCTCCGCTTCCACTCCAAAGAAAGTTACCTGTTTATTCCTATCATGCATTGGTTTTTGGGGTTTTCTTTGAGTAATGATGATCTCTTTAGTAGTCTGTTGGCGCCCTCTCCTGGAGGAATAGTTTGCTTGCTCTTGGACATTCTAAAAGAGAGGTCATGATAGACATTGAGCTTCTGAGCTCAATTGGGGACAGTCATGGGTGATGAATGTTTGCAACCTACTGCGAAGCCTCATACCGCAATATAAGGAACGTCAAATACTAAGAAAGGGCGGCCTATGAAAGAATTACTACTTTCAATAAGTACACTTAAACGGCTAATTGGGAATAGAAAAACTGTAAAAAGCCCTCTGAGAAAGCCCCCCTCTAACCTTTGATAGTAAGCTTTTCTGTAGTCTGCCTGTTGATGTATTTTCCGTTTGAACTGTGCACAACATGAAGAGACGGAACACTGGCGGCTTGTCACAATGCCCCCCGATGACATCACAATAGCGCTGCTGCCTAGAAAACAAGCTGCGCAGAAGAAGTTGTTCTTTGGGTGGGAGGGTGGGCTAGTGGAAGGAGGGGGCAATCTCTTTTTTTCCCGGGTGGTAGGGGGATGACAGGAGAAGGGAAGCGGGTGGTGAGAAAGGTACAGAGGGCAGGGTTTGGGGGCTGGGAAGGAAAGGGAAAAGATTAGGGTTTGGGGATGATGAAAGGGCTTTCTACGGGTAAGGATGGCAAAGGGTGGCAGTGACGGAAAGTCAGGCAACCTGTCCTGTCCGTCTTTTTGTATCGTGAATTGGAAAGACTGCAAGGGGGAGGGGAGTTGCTTGCGCCCTAAAGGAGGAGTTATTCAGATTCATTGCAGTGGGCGGCGGCTGCAAAACGCACCATTCTTCTTGTTTTGGCTCTGCAAAGCAGCCTTTTCAAGGGTTGGCTTGGGTGACAAAATGTCTTGTGTAGGCGTGGGTTTGTCTCCCTCTCGCTCTCTCTCCCTAAGATGTGTCCGGCATAGGCCAGGGTGCCACTCGAGGCCCAAACCAATTCTGGTTATCGCTTCTCGGCCTTTTGGCTAAGATCAAGTGTAGTATCTGTTCTTATCAGTTTAATATCTGATACGTCCCCTATCTGGGGACCATATATTAAATGGATTTTTAGAACAGGGAGATGGAAAAAGAGCTTGCTCTGTCCACTCCACGCATTGACCTGGTATTGCAGTACCTGCCAGGAACGGTGCACCCCTTCTTAACCCAGTTTCCAAAAGCAGAACTCAATTCACCTGATTCATATTAGCCCGATTTAATGAATTGGAAGAAAGCATACGTCTTCATATGCACCTCAATTTGGCCCATTCACTTTTCACACTTCCTCCTTTTGTTTTTTATCTTTCACACTTTTGACTTTCTTTATTCATCCAAATAGCAAACTCATCACCACTCAACCTGACCAACTCGGCTATGTCCCCGTGCTGCAGTTCTCTGTCTTATCTAGATCATTTGCAATTGAATGGAATAGATCCCTTTTGGACAAAGTGGATTCACCTGCTGCTGCAGTGACCACAGGTGTGATAACATCTAGAATTGGCATCTGGTGCGATCTCTCCGCTTCCACTCCAAAGAAAGTTACCTGTTTATTCCTATCATGCATTGGTTTTTGGGGTTTTCTTTGAGTAATGATGATCTCTTTAGTAGTCTGTTGGCGCCCTCTCCTGGAGGAATAGTTTGCTTGCTCTTGGACATTCTAAAAGAGAGGTCATGATAGACATTGAGCTTCTGAGCTCAATTGGGGACAGTCATGGGTGATGAATGTTTGCAACCTACTGCGAAGCCTCATACCGCAATATAAGGAACGTCAAATACTAAGAAAGGGCGGCCTATGAAAGAATTACTACTTTCAATAAGTACACTTAAACGGCTAATTGGGAATAGAAAAACTGTAAAAAGCCCTCTGAGAAAGCCCCCCTCTAACCTTTGATAGTAAGCTTTTCTGTAGTCTGCCTGTTGATGTATTTTCCGTTTGAACTGTGCACAACATGAAGAGACGGAACACTGGCGGCTTGTCACAATGCCCCCCGATGACATCACAATAGCGCTGCTGCCTAGAAAACAAGCTGCGCAGAAGAAGTTGTTCTTTGGGTGGGAGGGTGGGCTAGTGGAAGGAGGGGGCAATCTCTTTTTTTCCCGGGTGGTAGGGGGATGACAGGAGAAGGGAAGCGGGTGGTGAGAAAGGTACAGAGGGCAGGGTTTGGGGGCTGGGAAGGAAAGGGAAAAGATTAGGGTTTGGGGATGATGAAAGGGCTTTCTACGGGTAAGGATGGCAAAGGGTGGCAGTGACGGAAAGTCAGGCAACCTGTCCTGTCCGTCTTTTTGTATCGTGAATTGGAAAGACTGCAAGGGGGAGGGGAGTTGCTTGCGCCCTAAAGGAGGAGTTATTCAGATTCATTGCAGTGGGCGGCGGCTGCAAAACGCACCATTCTTCTTGTTTTGGCTCTGCAAAGCAGCCTTTTCAAGGGTTGGCTTGGGTGACAAAATGTCTTGTGTAGGCGTGGGTTTGTCTCCCTCTCGCTCTCTCTCCCTAAGATGTGTCCGGCATAGGCCAGGGTGCCACTCGAGGCCCAAACCAATTCTGGTTATCGCTTCTCGGCCTTTTGGCTAAGATCAAGTGTAGTATCTGTTCTTATCAGTTTAATATCTGATACGTCCCCTATCTGGGGACCATATATTAAATGGATTTTTAGAACAGGGAGATGGAAAAAGAGCTTGCTCTGTCCACTCCACGCATTGACCTGGTATTGCAGTACCTCCAGGAACGGTGCACCCCTTCTTAACCCAGTTTCCAAAAGCAGAACTCAATTCACCTGATTCATATTAGCCCGATTTAATGAATTGGAAGAAAGCATACGTCTTCATATGCACCTCAATTTGGCCCATTCACTTTTCACACTTCCTCCTTTTGTTTTTTATCTTTCACACTTTTGACTTTCTTTATTCATCCAAATAGCAAACTCATCACCACTCAACCTGACCAACTCGGCTATGTCCCCGTGCTGCAGTTCTCTGTCTTATCTAGATCATTTGCAATTGAATGGAATAGATCCCTTTTGGACAAAGTGGATTCACCTGCTGCTGCAGTGACCACAGGTGTGATAACATCTAGAATTGGCATCTGGTGCGATCTCTCCGCTTCCACTCCAAAGAAAGTTACCTGTTTATTCCTATCATGCATTGGTTTTTGGGGTTTTCTTTGAGTAATGATGATCTCTTTAGTAGTCTGTTGGCGCCCTCTCCTGGAGGAATAGTTTGCTTGCTCTTGGACATTCTAAAAGAGAGGTCATGATAGACATTGAGCT